>NW_024883253.1:0-105333 GCF_019059575.1 Amphibalanus amphitrite
CCCATAAAGGGCCCTTTTTAGTGGCATGGACTAGGTTTAATTTTAATTTAAATTCGCACCGTTAAGCATGTATTAATTAGTTTAACACATGGTTTCCGTGCATAAATGGTTTTAACGCACTCGTGGATGGAATGGAGCATCGTGCGTTAATGCACTCGTTTCACTCGTGCATTAACACACCCGTGCTCCAATCCATCCACGTCGTGCGTTAAAACCATTTACACACGGGAAACCATGTGTTAATATATAATACCAAATGAATATGATATAACTGTTGCGCGGTACGGCATGTGGTATCTTCCCAACCTTGGGCTGTGAAAATGCAGTTTTATTCACCTCGGTTTTTGGCTACGGACCTCGTGCCTACCGGCACTCGGTCCTCCGCACAAAAACCTCGGTGAATAAAACGCATTTTCCCAGCCCCGGTCGGGAATATATATTACTAGCGACACAATCTACTGGGCACCATCAGGGGGGGGGGGGGTACGGTTCTAGGGGAGAGTGGGGTAAGATGCCCAGGGTGGGAAAGACGCCCCACCCCCTCTACCGGCAAAACAAAAAATCAAACCTGGAAATTAATGTTCTTAGCGTAAAGCGGAAACCTTCCTTGTTTACTGCACAAAAATTTGCCAAGCTCAGTTGGGCAACGGTGGGCTGGTGGTTGGTTATTTTATATGTGCTGCTTTCAAAAAATATTTTGGTGTCAAAACATTGTGAATATCAAAGAAATTGTAAAAAAAAATTTAAGTCCCTTGCTATTGTCGTGATTAATTTATGTGCGTGTACTTTGCCTCAACTAGTTTGTTTCAGTGGCCATTATTATAAAATAAAATCGAGACACTGGCTGCAAATAAAAATCGAGCCGAATAAAGCA
This sequence comes from Amphibalanus amphitrite, assembly GCF_019059575.1. Classification (NCBI taxonomy): domain Eukaryota; kingdom Metazoa; phylum Arthropoda; class Thecostraca; order Balanomorpha; family Balanidae; genus Amphibalanus; species Amphibalanus amphitrite. The sequence goes on from NW_024883253.1 coordinate 875, forward strand.
GCCGGCTGCTTTTCTCATTATTATAAAACTCACGCGTGCTTCATTTTTACGCATCTTCCGGCTCATTATTTGGCTGCGAAAAATGAGCCAAAAATGTATGATGTCATACTTCAAGTGCTTTATATATTCCATATTATGTGATTATCTGCATTATAATTTCTATTTTTAAAATCTTTTGTATACATTTATGCTTAATCTTTTGATAAAACATATTTGAAGACGTTTTCCGTGTCTTTTGTAAGAAAACTCACGTCACATTTAAAGGTGAATTGATGACAAAAGTTCTTGGGTTATCACAGCAACTGTGTTATGCCTGGTTCAAAACGTTGAACATTGTTCATACTTGGGATTGAGTAATTTAGAGATGTATTTATGAATGAATCGTTCGAACAAGTTAATCGCTCAATTTATTAAAAAATAGCAAAGCCTTAGTTCTAAAAGAAGACATGCTTCGGTTAGGAAAATTGCATTTCAACCATCAGTTTCTGGGATTAAGCAAGAGGACAGCCAGATTCCATTGGGATATATATTTCGAACAAAAAGTAGTAGCACGAGAAACCTTCAGCAACATGCATTACAATCGTTGACATTTTGTGTATTTGAAAGAGATCCGCATAACATGTCGTTTTTTTTTCCATATTCACGTCTAGCATTGAGCGAAAACCAATAAAGACGATAACCACAGGCTGATCCAGAAAGTCTCGGACGCGGCGGAGGGCATACGCCCAACTAATCGGATTTGGATTCCTTACGCACAGCTGTGTAGCTAAAGCAAATATTCTTTTTCAGACATTTTTTTCGATTTCTTTCTACAAAAAAAAAAAAATCGTCGATTTCAGGCACTGTATACGGGCAATTGCCCCAAATGCCGGAAATTTGTCCCAAATTCCCTTCCTGTTTACATTTGCACAGCCACTCCATGTTTCATTGTGCTTTGCCGTTTTGACTTCTCGTTGACGGCCAAGCGAAATCCAGGGACACCAGGCATCGGACATCGACTCTGCTGAGCATCGTGACACGGTGGTAGCGCAGTCTGATTCTGCCGGACTCGGTCCGTCTAATAGGAAGGGTATACTAGCGACCCTGACGGGCCCAATGGTCATGTTGCTGCCTGGCTTTAGCTGCTAAAGTGCTGAGTTATAAATATGCTCTCGGACTGGTAGGTAACAAACAAGGACACGTTCCAACATCCACATTCCACACCATGTGAAAAGTGAATGACTGTTGCCCGTCGCACCACCATATCTGTTCCAAATGAGCTGGATATGTGGTCATGCCGGCGTTTGCCAGTGACCAGTTGGATACATAATCTCGCTTTTTGACACGAGCTCATGTGTTCAGTTTCCATTTCTACCGGTCTGGCGCAGAGATACCTGGCGCTGTTTACCAAGCGGCGCGAGATGTTTCCGGCCGCAAGCGGCGGGCGGCGCACTGCGTCGTCATCATCACCTTTTCTGGCTGCGTCCTTGACTTGTTGACATTAATTTTCCGACTTGAATTTCTATCAGATATAATCTAGGGTGTGAGATCTTGGGAGCTCTGCATTGTCCTCAATTAGTCCTCGCAGTCCGCCATAATTCGACAGGCACCGCCTTCTGAAACTTCAGCACCTTCGAAGACTTCCCTACAATTTTATGCAACTTCTAAACGTTCCACTAAATGCATAGGATTTCTCAGCTCGAACTGCATCTGAAACACAGCCCTTTTTTACATTCCTCGCATCTTACTTTGGTCATTTTGACATGACCCTGACCCGACCTTCACTACACGCTTAATCTGCTGGAAAACTTTACTGTACCTGGGTATACCTTTACAGTACCTTTACAGGGTTTACCTTACAGTATTCCTATCCGGTCGCTTTATGGAAAATGGCCTAGTTAGGTGCGGGTCGAAAACAGTCTTATATTCCATTTTCTATGTTCTAGGAGTATTGATCATTTTTGACTTTATAAGGAGTATGTATCAAAATATAAATAAATAAATAAATTTCACGCGAATCGTAAAGATAAGGGAATCCCTCCTATACATTCGTGAAAGAAAACCAATCCCAAATAGATACCTTTCTTCCAGATTCGTTCTTTAGACCATGTCAACTGATGTTAGTTATAAATATCAATTAGGGACATTGACAAGGTGAACAAAATCAGAAATAATATATATATTAAATAAGTTACAGCGTGCTGAGGCAGTTGATATACTCACATTATGGTCCCAATTCTAAGCACACCAATGCTGCGTCCATGACATAACGTTTGGACGCTTCTTCATTATGACGGGGGTCGGGGATGAATGCCGCTTACTTCTCGTCCTGCTAGACAAGCTGTTTTGTGTCCCAGGGCTCACAAATAGCTTTAAAGTTATCGCTAGAAGCGTTTAAAAATGCATGGAATGCACATATTATGAAATATTTGATAAGTTACGAGTGAAATTATCGTCATAAGACTAGCTTTGCAAACTTTTACGACGCTGGTACCCGACTGCAAATATTTGTTGAAAATTCGCAGTTTTGTACAACTGTGGCGCTGTTTATGCGCCTTGAATTGTAAAAAAGTCATTTTTAAAATTACATGACATGACGTTTATTTGGGTAGTGCCTTTGCAGCGGCCCCCACAAACACAACAGTTTTACATGACACGACCAACACGAACACGAACACATACTACAAAGTAGGTATCAAGTACCTATATGACATTTTCAGTGATGTTTTTCTCGGTTTGTTTTGTTTCATGTTATTTCCATTTAGTTGGCTTTAATTGAAAATATTGTTTAGAAATAATCAGCTCGGAATTTTGCGTCCACCGCCACGTGACTTTGTCTTCTTTTTACCGCTCGATTTTTTCAGGCTGCATTTTTATGATAATCAACGGCTCAGAATCGGGAATAAAATTCGCAGCCGGCTCGGAATTTATTACGGAGCGAGCGAAGTCTTTCCTCCGGCGCCTGGCGCAACCGCACTCCGGCGCCAACCGCACTTCACAACCGCACTCCGGCGCCTGGCTGAACGCCTTCCCAGCAACCAGCGTGGGCACGCTGCTCGACCCAGACACCCTACGAACAGCCGTCGCCTTGCGGGTCGGCGCAGAGGTCTGCGCTCCCCATCGCTGCCGCTGCGGAGCGGACATCGACGAGCGCGGCCTGCACGGCCTCAGCTGCCAGCTGAGCGCCGGCCGATTCCCCCGTCACGCTGAGCTCAACAGCGGGATTAAGCGCGGACTCGCGGCCGCTGGACTGCCATCGGTTCTTGAGCCGGCTGGCTTGGACCGCGGTGATGGACGACGCCCGGATGGCATCACAGCTTTCCCCTACGCAGAAGGGAAGTGCCTCGTCTGTGATGCTACCTGTGTGGACACATTCAGCGCCTCATCAGTCGCCGCGTCAGCAGCCCGGGCAAGCGCAGCCGCGACCGCCGCCGAGGGACGCAAACGCCGGCGGTATGAGGCCATCAGTCGGCGCTATCTGTTCCGCCCGGTCTCCGTGGAAACATCCGGAGCACTGGGCTCGGACAGCTGTTCTTTTTTAAAGGACCTCGGCCGACGCATCGTGCAGGTAACCGGAGACCGGCGGGACATGGAACGCCTCATTCAGCGGATATCGGTGGCAGTGGTCCGCGGAAACGCCACGGCCATACGATTAGCGGGAGCCCACGACAGACCTGACGTCAGAACTGCTGTCACCAGCTTTGACAGAAGCGGTGGCGACAGCCGTGGAAACAGCCACGACGTGGACCGCTGCAGCAGGAGCAGCTGCGGCGAGAGCAGCGATGAATGCGGCGGCGGCATCGGCCGAGGAAGCGGCGGCAGTGGAGGTGACAGAAGCACTGGGAGTCGCAGTGAGGAGCCTAGCAGAAACCCCCTAGATGACCCAGACCTGGCCTACTACCTGCTGCCCCGCCGCGAGTCTCCACCGCTTACGGATGCGGACTCGCCGACGACGCAGCAGCTCGCCGAGCAGCTGTTATGCCTCTCTCCCAGCTTGGCACAGGACACGCCCCGACCGCCGCGCCCCAATGCGCTGACCGCATATGCCGCGCTCCTCGCAGTGATGCGTGAGAGCATCCGCGACCACGGCGCTGCTCCAGAACCGCTGTGAACGATCTGAACATTCTCGACTCTGCTTTGGTTCTGTCAATTACTTAAATACATAATATAGTCTTTCCTTAGAGTAACGGAAATTTCTGAGTATGAGCGGCCGGCCGGCCGGCCGGCCGTGCGGACGCTTTTGCGAGGCTTATATCTCAGCAACCACTTGACCGATTTACACGCGGTAATTTTTGTAGGGTAGCTTCATTCCTTCTACCAAGTATTGGACTATTCCCGATGCATGTGGGTGACCCCTTATGCACGTGCCACGTGCAAAACGAAGAGGTGTCAGTTTTGTAATTGTTGCAATATCTCGGTAACTACTTGGCCGATTGCGCTGAAAGTTGGCATGAAGGTAGGCACCCACTAGGCACTGCATATCCATGTGCCAGATTTGGGGTGCTGCTGCACGTGCGCACGTGCAGGGGTCGTTTCCAGATCTCGAGAACGGCTGGACCGATGGCGCTCAAATTTGGTACACGGTTAGGGACCAGTTAGTAGGGTGCCGTGCACAAGTCCGTTGGGACCCATTTTGCACGTGCGCACGTGTAGGGTGCCGCTCCCAGATCTCGAGAACGGCTGGGCCGATTGTGCTCAAATTTGGCACATCGCTAGAGACCGGTTAGTGGGGTGCCGTGCACAAGTCAGTTGGAGGTACCCCCTTGCAATTTCGCACGTGCAAGGCCCACCCTCTCGCTCGCTCCGTTAGTCGCCCCAAAAGGCGTTATACTGGTTTTATAATAATGGCCTCAGGTGTAGTTTTAGTGCTAACAAAATGTACTGATTAAATGTTAATTCGGTACCTTGGGGAAAGATGCCCCCTGACCTGATAGGGAAAGACGCCCCCGGAAATCCGTGGGCTACCCTTCAAAGAACTCGTCGAATCATTTAGTACATACTTGTGAAGAAAGACAAAAGTCGATTTGGGACTATTGATAGTCCAATACGGTCAAGTGCTCGCCATGTCGGTCTCTTGGCCCATATGCCTACTTTTGGGCGGTATCTGACTCTGAGAGCCCTCACGACGGCCTCTGTGGGCCCCATTATTGGCTCCGAGACCCCTCACGACACTCTTTGAGAGCTCCCGCGCTGGCCCCACGGGCCGCGCTGGCATGTGAGGTCCCCACGATGGTCTTGAGGGCCTTCAAGTCTCATGAAGACCTGTAAGGGCCCCACAACGGTCTCCGAACGTCACCACGGAGGCTTGTTTGGCCGCGCTGGACTATGATGGCCCCCACGATGACCTCTGAAGCCCCTTGCGACGACTTTTTTACCCTTATTATTATGATGGCGTTTAATTGTCTACCGCAGACTTGAATGTAACTGATTCGTTCAGGCAATTCACGTGCCCATTTTTTGTCACTTAAAGTGCGGAGGGGCATCTTACCCAACCGCAGGGGGCGTCTTTTCCACCCTCTGGGCCGGGGTAAGATGCCCCCTTGCATTTCTTCAGGAAAATGATTAATAGCAAAAAAGTTATCATATTTCAAGCACAAAAGTGTGTTATTTTGTGGAGAAAAATGATGGGTTCCGTTGAAACTCCAAGTTTTTGCTTTCCGATTGTCATTTTCGAATAATTTATGACATTGCAAACCCCTGGGCATCTTTTCCCACTTTCCCCTATGCTGCCACATAAGGAGGTCTCAGGAGGCAGATGACGTCACGGGGTGTCAAGGTTTTGTCGATTTTTAATAATTTGCTGTGCAGTAAATTATCTTTTTTAGGTTCTAAGGAAGCCTAAAGGTTAATATCAAACTGCCTTAGAGAATAAAATCCTCGGAAGATTAATATTGGCGAAGATCGGTAGGCACCCGCTGACGTCATCTGTCAAGGTCACCGATGTAAACAAACTGCTAACCATTCTACCTCCTATATACGGCCTTGGGCACCATGAGAGTGGACGCTAGGCTACGATTATGTGAGCATTATGCATTTTGGCGTGGCCTTTCCGAAGAGACGAGATTTTCAGCATCAAGAAGCAGAGGGCAGTGGGCACTGCAGCTCCTCTCTTGAACGAGAAGAGGGCAAACATTTGAAGTCGGTCTATGCAACTTGGTTGCTCCGGAATGCTCCTGGCTGAGGTCTCAATCCTGTGTGATAGGGTTTTCATCGGAATTAAGTCCGTTTTTTTTTTTGTCGGGAAAAACACGTTTGTCGCCTGTTGTTCGTCTTCTCCGTAGAAGCGCTTCTTATTCCTTACTTTGCAGTTTGAAAGGCTCTCCAGTCACCATTCTTTTACCGAGTTTCCTTTTGTAATGTAAGCCATAAGCTAACAAGCGTGAAATTGTGAACGAAGCGCATATGCCTATGTATCAATTACTTGAATGAATTGGAAAATATGTTGAATCGATTTTGAACTTAAAATAAGAGTAAACTACAAATATGTACTTATGCTCTGATTTAATACTTTGCGAAATATAACAGTTTCAAATGTTTAAATGATGCATCGTCCAATGCAAGTCATGGTAAATTTTAGCAGATCGATCGCGCGGACAACTAACAAAGGATCCCGATTCACAGGATATTCATTAATGCTTAGCAATGCCCAATACTGCTGCTGGTAGTGGTACGATCTACCATTTTCATACGGCAGTGGGGACACTTTTTTCATCAACTTTGTTTGTACTCTTTTTTCCCCTCAGCCCGCTGTAATCTATCTAACCATGAACAAAGCGGCACGACAGCGTATGCAGCACCCCTTCCCCTCCCACTGCATCCCGAATCTACTTCGGGCGACGTCCTCGCGCGCCACTCGCCCTCTTGGCATTGTTTTTTCCTCTCCGGTCGAGCTTCCCCGAGCCCTGGCGGCGCCTTTTACCGGAGCCGCTCTCCTTCCACTGCAGCTGGTGACGGTTGGTTTTGCCGGCCGTCTCCGCCGCCTCGCTGGCCTCCGCTCCCTCCTCCAGTAGCTCGGAGAACTCATCAGTAGAGGCGAACAGATCGGAGACTTCTCCAGGTCGTATGACCCTTTCACTCTTCTTGCTAGGCGGCGCCCCTGGGGGTCCCTTCCACGGCTCGGCCGGTGCCGGGTTCAGGGAGGAGCTGCGCCGCACATGACCCAGTGCAGTGGCTGCTGACACCTGGCTGCACAGACCGACATGAAGATAGAAAAAGATGTAGCCGTTTCTGGCAGCCTGGCAGCCGTCTCCGATCACGTCCGACTCCTGCATATAGCTGACACTGCGATCATCATAATGGAACCAGCGGCCGCGGCCTACGCTGTACACGTCAGCGACGTAGTGGCCCGAATCCGTGGCGCCACCACGGTGGCTAACCACGCCCACCAGCCGGTAGGTGTTGTCGCCGGCCAGGTCCGACGGGCGCCGCGACTGGTCGTCCTCCGCAAGGAACTCGGACAGGTGCGCATGTTCGGCGGCCACCAGTTCGCTGGCGGCCGACGGTAACAGCGGGGCCGGCAGTTGCTGGGGCGCTTTGGCCACTGCCCGCGGCGTGGGCGCCCGCGCTGGCGGCGGCGTCCGGGCGGGGATGGCCGCCGCCGCCGGGAAGGCGGCGGCAGAGGCCGGGGCTGGGGCGGTTGAGAGCGGCGCCAGCGCAGGAGGCGGCAACAAGGGAACAGACAGTCGCTCCAGCCTGGTCTGCTTATGGAAGTCTGACACGTTGCGTATTGGTGACTTCTTGCATCTCCATTCTGGCGGCCGTTTGACATCGTCTGCCACGTACTCGTTGAGCGACAGGAGCTTTGGGATGTTTACGTTGGCCTGGATCTTCTTGGACTCATCGCCTTGGAAGAAGAATCGGTTCAGCTGCAGGATCAGCGTCCTGGGCAGCTGACTGACTTTGGTGGTGACTCGGCACTCGTCATGGCCGCAGTGCTGGCAGAGCAACTCCCGCTGTTCTGGCTGCATGCTCGATCGAAGCGCATCCTGCAGCGTTGGCACCTCGCTACCCTGGCGATGCGGCATCTTCACGAACCAGGTGATGCTTTCTTGCAGCTTCGGCACCGTTTTGTGACACCTGGTGCACATGAAGTTCGTCATGGTTTGGTACTGAAAATTGTCTCGGACGGGATTTGCAGACAGCTGGTGGGTGTCGATCTCGTCCTTTATCGTGTCTAGCAGGCTCAGCAGGAACTCGTTGGCGTCCTGCCTCTCAGTACCGCGAAACGCTGAGTCGATGTCGCCAAGCACCGGACGCAGGTCGCTGAGGTGACTGGAGACGCCATTGCTGAGGGCCTTCTGGCGGAGCACCATCAGCTTGGCGACGGCGTGCAGCGTGCGACACTGGTCACTCTCCGGGCCCGACTGCAACGCTATCATGTAGTTCAAGAACGGACACAGTCCTAGCAGTGACTGCAGGGTGGCGTTCTGGTAACATGAGTTACCGTAATTGGGAAGTCCGGTGTAGAGCGGATCTTTGCCGTGTTTGCCTGCGGGTCTGATGGCTGGGGTCAGCTGTAGCTCGCGAGCCGTGTGCGCCTTGCCGCCATACAGCTGCAACGCCTTGCTCTCCTCCAACTTCTTCGGCGACGGCGGCGACCACATCTGCTGGCTTGCCACTAACCGGGAACCACCCGAGCAGCCAGGCCGCCTCGAGCCGGCCGCCGTCGCCAGCTGTTGTTCAGCATTCTCCCTGTCGGGGCGCTCGGCGCTGAGGTGTTGTTGGGACGGGTCAGTGGCACACCCCAAGAGAACTGAAGCGGCGTTACCTCTCACAACGGCGATGGAGAGTCGCTGCCAAAGCCACTCCATCTCTCGCTTGTCGCCGCTGACCGCCGCCATTTTAGCACCAAGTTCCTGGAGGAAGGCTTTGGTCGTAGGACCACAGTCGCCGTCTGTTTCAAATGCAACTGGCTCGAACCTGAAACGCTTGGTGAGCCGGGCGTACTTTCGGCGCTTCTCGTCTTCTGCTTTCTTGGCCGCCGCCCCAGACTTCAGCGCGGCACCTCCCAGTCTTGAGTCTGCGAATGTGTTCGCACATGTCGCATCCCAAACTAGGCAACGGCCATGTGAGAATGGGTAGATGGTCATGCCGTCTGGCCTCTTTCCGTCGCCCCGGTCGACACCGTACGGCTCGAGCTGAGCTGTTATGCCTGCGGTCAGCAGGGCACGTCTGACTATGTCGTGCAGTGCTGTGTGGCGCGGCAATCTTCCAGCACTGAACCGACAGGTAAGAGCGTGGTGCCCCTTGACGTCGGCCGGCGAGCCGCACCTGCAGGCGTGGATGCCGCTGCAAACGTCGGCGCCGACACAGAGCGACTGCGATTCTCACTGTCTCGTTGTCCAGGTGGGTGCCCATACTAGAAGACGGGAGAGCTCTGAGCCATGCTCCGCTTTAAGACGTCGCTGCGCCGAGGATACGAGCACGATCGAATTGGTTGGCTTCGAGCAGAAGGCGGTCTCTTTGGTGCTCGGCGATGGGGGCGTCCCAAGATTTCTGTCGTTCGCGTGTGTCGTCTGCAGGAGCCATCTTGCCGCCAGCTTTTACGAGCCACTCCTCTTCTGCCTGCTTCAGCTCGTTTAAGATTTCGTCCGCGAAGCTTGCCGGCAGGATGGTATGAAGCAGCTGCTGGCAGCGATGAAGCGAGGCGATGAAGCTCGGGAGCGCACAGTGATGCAAATGGGGTTCACGAGTGGCCATAAATACGAAAAGGCCCAAAATTCAAGTTCACTTAATCGAATAAATCGTAATATGGTCAGTCAGGCAAATGTTTGAGGTGTCTGAAAAAGTATGATTTCAATGTTTTTGTCAAAACCGGCCTCGTGTATGATTGTCAGAAGTCGAGACATTTTCGATGTCGTAAAATGACTGTCAGGTACTTGAAATTCAAGTGCCGCTAGCGTGCGTTCGTGTCATACAAACTGCAAAAATTATACATGAAAATGATCCCCGAAACCTGCTGCTTCTAATGCCACGTCATAAAAAGCCGTATCTATTTTGGTTTTGCGGTGTGCTAGCTATTTCTAGTCATGTTGCAACCGCAGTTTTTTACCAAAAATATTTGCTTTCAATTCACCTACAGCACTTCACACAGTGTGTGCCCGTTAGTGCACCATATAATCATAGCATTCCCTAATCATTTCTGAGTCGCATAGTGAAAGAATTAAGGCGCTAGCATAGGGCTGACCGGCGCTACAGAAGTTTTCGTCCGGCACGGTCGGGTAGCGGGCGGCCCAGGCGGCCGCGCCGCCGCGCCGCCCGGACGCCGCGCGGCGGCACCCACCCGCCCAATGCGCGCCCACTGCGGCACCCGACCGCCCGGACAAAAAACTCTGTAGCGCCGGTCAGCCCTGTGCTAGCACCTTAATTGTTTCACGATGCGACTCAGAACTGATTACGGAAGGCTATGGTGTGGTGGACTAACGGGCACACACTGTGTTAAGTGCTGTAGGTGAAACGAAAGCATTTTTTTCTTAGTAAAAAACTGCGGTTGCAACATGATGATAAATAGTCAGATTGCCGCCAAAGCGAATGAGATACGGCTTTTTGTCACCCGGCATTAGAAGCAGAAGGCTTTGGGGATTATTCCCATGCATAATTTTTTCAATTTGTACGAAATGAACGCAAACCAGCGGCGTTTGAACTTGCGAGTGTCTGACCGTCATTTTACGGCCTAGAAAATGTCACGACTTCTGACGATTATACACGAGGCCGGTTTTGACAAAAACATGAAAACCATGTGATTTCAGATGCCCCAAACATTTGTTTACTCGGCCATATCGCAATTAACTCAATTTGGTAAACTTGACTTTTGGGTATTTATGGCCACTCGTGAACCCCATTTGCATCACTGTGGAGCGCGACTTCCTCCGTTCTCCTCAGTCCTAGCCCTCCGAGTCCGGTAGGTAGGACGGCCTGTTCCCAGTTCATGTCGCTGAATCTGACATTCACTAGCTCTTCCATCGCCGCTCTGATGACCTCATCTAGCTGTTTCAGCAGCGCAGGATGCTGGGAAAATGGCGCAGCCCGCAACAAGTACTGCAGCTTGGGGAGCCATAGACTGTTGCGGAGCAGGTAGAGCGCAGAATGAGCATCGAGTCTCTTCAGCCGCCCGACCATCCGCACGAGGTCCTCCATTTTGTCCTGTGCTGAGAGCTATGCAGCGGCTGCCGTCAGTGGCGCTCCCAGGACAGTCTGTTCATCCTCTGACAGGACAGATGCACCTGGAATGATGTGGTGGAGTTGGCTGATGATGGCTTCTCCTTTGTTTTCGATGGTTGGCACGATGATCTGGCACTTGGAAGGGTTTACTTGCAGTCCGACTCTGGCCATCGCTGGGATGAGTTTCTTCAGGTCAGAATATACGTCGGCGCTGTTCCCTCCCAGGGTGCCATCGTCTAAAAACCAGGTATTCATAGAGCATGTAGCGGAGCTAACGATGCTATGAGTTGCCAGGGCGAAGACTGCAGGACCGGATGGATCGCCTTGCTGCACGCCGGCGGCCGACATAATCTTCGCAGTGCCATGGTAGAGAGGCGTAGGTGACGAATAAGCTTGCCACAGGAGCGGGTACAAGGAGGGTGCGCTGTCTCTCACCACGGCCAAGAAGTGGTCGCGGCGAATGCTGTTAAAAGCATTGCGCGTGTCGATCTTCACTACGACTTCCTCTTCATTGAGGAGCTTGACGTAATGTCAGGTGGCGTGTGCGACAGCTTCGCATCCTCCGGTTGTTCCAAAGCCCAGCTGGACGGGCCGCAGCTTCTCTCCGAGTTCTGAACATAGAGGCCGAATCGCTACCTCGGTGGCGAGTCTACGGTACGAAGAGCCGACGGCTGTAGGTCTGATACCACCGCATGGTTTCTCAAGGGCCAGCAGAGAAGCGGTAAAAAAGACCTCTCGGGCTGTGGGGGGAATGTCTCCGCTCAGGGCCAGATTCACCAAGCGGGTCAGAGCAGTGATGAGCCTTCTGCCGGCCTCCCCGCATGTGTAGCCCGCTAGATCCTGGAGATGAGACGGACTGAGTCCGTCCAGTCCCGCGCTGGAGCTCGTGCTGAATGACTTTACTGCTGCTTGGACATCAGCACAGGAAGCTAGCAGCGGCTGAGTCGTGTCGTCCGGAGGTGATGGCAGGCAGATGTCTTCAGGGGCTGGTGGATGTTTCGCTCGCAGGGCGTCGGTGGTCTTACTTGTGTTTTGGGCAACCGCATTAGCGGAGGAGTGAAGCCGGATAGCTCCTTTCACGTCTCCTTCTGACAGCTTTGACTCCACAGCGTTCTTTCATTTTTCGCTCGACCTGTCCTTCTTTGTTCGGTCTTTGGCGACAGTTTTCGGCGCATTCAGAGACGTCTCGTCGTAGTGATGGGAATCCGTTTCGGATGGGTCAGTCCGTTCGTCGATTTATTTTTTTCCGGTTTATTCACTTCGAACGGCAACGGTGGCTCATGCCGTTCGTCGATATAAGCGATTACCTGTCGCTTTATTTTCGCGGTGAGACTGGACTTGTTATTAGCCCCTTCTCTCGCACTGGAAATCGCATAAGTTTGCCCCACGGCCCCACCTCGCTGCTTATGACGGCCTTCTCTATCAGAGTCGCCAGCGCGTCCGCTGCGGGGATCCGGGCTTCCTTGGGAATTCTCCGCACTACTGGACGGGAGCGCCTGAGGCCGGCCAGGGTGAGCCCAAGGTCTACGTCAGGCTCCGGCTGTTGCGGCGCTGTCAGAGTGGACGGCTGACTGGGGTCTGGCTCCGGGCTGGATGGAGTCTCGAAGCCGTCCTTGAGGCAGTCCGGGCACCACCAGCGGTGGAGCGCGTTCGCCTGCGCCGTGTCGAGACGGACACAAGACATGTGCCAGTGACGACTGCAGATTGCACATTGCATGTACCGCTTCCTGGTGCCGGTTTTTCCACAGAGTGGGCATGTAGGTCGGTTACTGGAATTTTGCGATATTGTAGTTTCTTGGCCAGATTTACTGGCCCCAGGTACAGGAACTGGCTTGCGGCATGAGTTATGGGTAGGACTTACTGATGTGTCTATTATTCTGTTGGAGGGTTTCTTGCCGTTTGCAGTGACCCAGTTTCCGCTGCTGGGGTCAAAGCCCTCAATGGATGAGTCGGAATCGCTATCCATTTATGCATAGTAGTTTTTAGCCGTTTCATAAGTGGTAGGATCAGCTACTCCTCTGGTGCTTAATGAGTGAAGGGAGTGCTAAACTGTATGAACGCGATCAACACTGAAAAATCGAGCACTTTGGGCCAGGCTCGTCTACTCAAATTTTATGGACTTTACTGAAACTATTAGATTTTTCACAGCCTTGTATCTTAATTACTTTACATATTCAGACGTTCGAAATATCACCAAATTATTCTACGTGGAATTACGAGCCTGGCAATATCATTATTTATGCACAAAACTGACTACACGAAACGGGCAAAGATAACGGGACGATCCAAAAACACGTCCGACAGTTTTCTTATCCTGCTGATAAATTTTCGGCCCCATTCTGCATTTATCAGATTTCGTGTCCAATCCAGGCTCATGTTATCTATGTAACTATATTAAAGATTATTCCTGTATTAGGTACCCATCATTTAGCATAACATGCCCAATATTTAGAACCTAAAATATTGCATTAAAATAAGCTGCGCCAATGCATGTATTAACAGCGCAATATCTGTCGACAAAATCAGGTGCCAACTCAAGGTCAAGTGGTTACGTGACCATTGTCCGGCAGCTGCGACAAACCACCGCTCGGCCACGAACCGCCCAGCAATCATCCCTCACGGTTCGTCGGAAGGTCATCTCAGGCTCAAAAGAAACGATTTATACCATTCGAAAGCTGACGATGCGCTGAATCCGAAAATGTAATTTTTATCAAAATCGATCGATGGCCTTTTTTGAAAATTTCGTTTTTGTAAACCCTTAATAATTTTTTATTCAACAGGCTGTCCCAGACATTTTTGAAAATATAAACATGTATTTTTGAGTTCCAGTGAAACCTGAATGCCAAAAGAACAATATCTAACGGAGCAAAATTTCCAAACATTAATATGCGTCTCCCACAGCCGACGATAAGGCGCAATTACCCAGCTCAGTGTCACGATGTACAAAAGTCAGCCACACAGAAGCGTGAAATGACCCTTATTGGCTCGCAGACCCGGCGCTCTCGGCCCGCCTGACCGGCCACGGAAACAACGTTCGGCTCTCGTTCTACTAAACAAATGTCATATTTGTCGGTTTAACTGTCCTGTCCACATCGCTATTAAAGTTATCCAGGATACCTGTGAAGAAAATTCATTGCTCTGTCATCTTCACATCATGCATTAATTTACATTTGTTCATGTCCACTTTGCTCAATTGAGCTTGGTATCATGCCCATATAAGGAAAATTGGCCGCGCTGAAATGTCAGAGGTTGCACCGGCCTCAGCTCGGGTGGAGTGGGGGTAGCGCCCGGTGGGGCAGGGTAACCTTTGACCGGTCGCACGGCCGAGCAGCTGTCACCAGTACAGCCTCTGTCTCTGACAGTGAAACCCCGCTCTTTTCCCCTGCGCGGGCACTGAGCGCAGCTGGATGGAACAAAACATGTATAATAAAAATGTAAATTAAAGCATGTTGTAAATCAAGCAGAACAATGAATTTTCTTCACAAGTATCCTGAATAACTTTAATAGCGATGTGGACAGTTAAATTGACAAATATGACATTTGTTTAGCAGAACGAGAGCCGAACGTTCTTTCCGTGGCCGGTTAGGCGGGCCGAGAGCGCCGGGGCTGTGAGTCGATAAGGGTCATTTCACGCTTCTGTGTGGCTGGCTTTGGTCCATCGTGACATTGAGCTGTGTGATTGCGCCTTATTGTCGGCTGCGGGAGACGCATATTAATGTTAGGAAATATTGTTTCGCTAAATATTGTTCTTTTGGCGTTCAGCTTTCACTGGAACTCGAAAAAACATGTTTATTTTTTCAAGAATGCCCGGGACAGCCCGTTGATTAAAAAATTATAAAGTTTTTACAAAAACGCAATTTTCAAAAAAGGCCATCGATCGATTTGGATAAATAATACATTTTTGGATTCAGCTCACCGTCATCTTTCGAATGGTATATACCGTTTCTTTTGAGCCTGAGATGACCTTCCGACGAACCGTGCCCTGTAGACCGGTTAGGTTGTTGGCTGTTCACATTTTGGGCTCTGGCTGCCGTCTTACAAGTCAGATCAGGCTGATTTTTGGTTTACACACTCGAGAACAGATGCTTTAGATACCCTGAGGGTACCAGACTTGTACTTTGGTTTTCAGGTCAGGGTCAGGTCATTACAGGTCACGGAAATCTTATATCATAAGTCGGTCACGTGACACATGTTTTATGGTCCATTTAGGCCATAGATTTCGAATTCGGTATCGCCTTTGTCATTGGGGGCCATTTTCATCTGAATATAGCTGAGGTCAGGTAAAAAAGGTCACATTTTAAAGTTGAAATTTTTAAACAAACAAACATGTCCATCGGATGCAATTTGAGCTCAGGAACACGATGGTGCTATTTAGGTATATTGGTGTACGATGTCAAATTCGTACTGAAAAACTGATTTGGAAAATTTAGAATTGTGAAATTTTTGCTATAATGCGTATAGCCTGGCCATTTTTTTTTTTTTTTTTAGATATCTGGCTTAAACTTGCTAGAGTAAGTCATAAGAATATGTTCTGTCATATATATCCGTTTTTTCGAAAAGTCAAAAACTTTTTGAAAAAATGATAAAAAGACAAATTTTGAATTTTAATATAAATACTTTTCAGTTTTTTTTCTCGAAATTTTGAAAATCGTAGATAGCAGTTTGATAGCGCAGTCTATTCAAAGTCCTGTCATGCAAAGACATTGGATCTAGATCAGAAACTAAGCTCTTGGGAGCGATTCCCGTGGTTCAATGTTTTGCGTCGGAATCGGCCGAACATGACGTCACTTGGACGTCATTACCGGCCGACCTTTGATAGATACGAAGTTCAAATTTTGACGCAAAGTGTCCAATTGATGCAGCTGGAAGGTACTGAAAGTTGGGCGGCGATACGTCAAGCAGTTTAGAAGTTATTGCAGAAAAACGGGAGGGGGGGGGGGGCTATGAATAGTCTCCCCAGTGGGACGCGGGTTAATAATATGTTGTATGTTTTGTTTGTTTTGCAGCGCTTTTACTCGCGGTGCTGACGCTGATTGGTATAACTCTACTTATCAAGAGCATTAACAAGATGAGAGAACACTACGTGTTGGAGCGTGTGCTGCGGCTGGTGGGAGCGTCCTCGCTGCTGCGCAGGGTAAGAGATGTCACACTGCCGCCCCGAGCTGACCGCACACACTGAAAACTAGACACGGCACACACAGGGGTCGCACACGTACGTACACATGGAAACGCAGGCTCGTCTATTAAAACAAACGCGGCCGCTCTCAGACTAATTTTAATAAAAGTAGCCCTGGCGTACCCGGCCGAAGGTACCGCTGACCGCCGCCGCTGACCGCTGACCGCCGCCGCTGACCGCTGACCGCCGCAGGACCTGGGTGACCCAGAGGAGTCGACCACCATGGTGAGCGAGGAGCAGGCGCCTGGACCGGCCGGCGCCGAGCGGCGGCGCGCCCGGCTGCACGCGCTCGATGTGTTCAGAGGGTGAGTGGCGGCCGGGACGCGCTTATATGCCGATTAGTGGTGTCAATCGGTTACCAAAATTTCGGTATAACGATACCGAACCAGTACCGGTTCGGTGTTCGGTATTATATAGGTACCGAAAGCATTTGGTATTTTGTCGGTGTTATGAAAATCAACTGCTGCCATAATAGATTTGAAAATATTTTTTGATAAACTTTTGAACTCAAACTTGATTTGCTAAATGACATTCGATGAAGAAAAAATGGCAATCATGACATATTTCTCCCCAATGCATGATGATGTCATAACAAATGGGGCACACATCAGTCTGTAACTGTGATATCAAAGACATCAGTCTGCCAAGGTTAAATGGCAACTCATCAGTGTTAGCAAATTCCAAAACCATGAGGATAATTATCTTGCAAAGAAAGCTACTTTGCAAGACATACATAAGCATGTAAAATGTAAATCAATGTTTAACTCATTTTATACTGGAGAACATACTTTAACTACCTTACTTAAAATTTCCAAAGCATTTATCAGTAACAAATTTGACTTTGTCTTGAGGAGTCTGATTGATCTTGACCTTGTCTTGCTCTCCATTTCACTGTTATGCAGTTACATTAATTATCCAAAACCCCGTTTTGTATAGCACCATTGTCATCTAATTTCATCTAATATACCTATCACCATTATCATCTAATATTGAGGGCATCATTTATTATATACTAGAGGTACAGGTTTACGCGATAACTGTATGTTTTGATTTATGTTATGTTACGGGTGCATTAGTTTGGGTGATTGACTTGTATTTTTATCTGTATTATTTGGGTAGATTTGGGTAGCTGTTTTTAATTAAACTGTAAGGCGGGCCCGGGCAGCGCTTGTCGAACAGCACTGCGGATCCGAAGGTTGGGACTTGAATTGTGAAAAGCCGCCCGCCCGCCGCAAAACGCAAACACCGCAAAACGCGCAAAAGGCCAACGCAAACTTCGCAAAAAAGAAACAATCGCCCGCCCGTCGAAAACCGCATAAAAACGCAAAAAAGCCGCAAAAAAAACGCCCGTCCGCCGCAAAACGCAAACACCGCAAAAAAACGCAAACACCGCCGCCGCAAAAAGCCCGCATCGCCCGCCGCCAACTGCGAAACGCCGCAAAAAACGGCCGCCCGCCGCAAACCGCAACACCGCAAATAACGGCCGGCCGCCGGCTACCGCAAAACGCCGCAAAAAAACGGCCGCCCGCCGCAAACCGCAAAAAACGGCCGCCCGCCGCAAACCGCCACAAAAAACGGCCGTCCGCCGCCAAACGCAGACAACGCAAAAACACCCGCAACGCCCGCCCGCCCGCCGCCAAACACAAACACCGCAAAAAACGCAAATACCGCCGCAAAAAACGCCCGCAACGCACGCACGCCCGCCTACCCTACTCTACCCTACTCCTACTCTACCCTACTCCTACTCTACCCTACTCCTACTCTACCCTACTCCTACACTACCCCTACTCCTACACTACCCCTACTCCTACACTACCCCTACTCCTACACTACCCCTACTCCTACACTACTCCTACTCCTACACTACCCCTTCTCCTACACTACCCTACTCCTACACTACACTACACTACACTACACTACACTACACTACCCTAGTCCTACCCTACCCTACCCTACCCTACCCTACACTACACTACCACCGACAGTCCAAGTTTCAGCTAAATCGGCCCAGAAACGGCTGAGATATTGCAAAAACAAATGAATAATATTTACTGGCGAATCCCCTTGGCGAGCGGTGCCTTGTGTCGGCCTTCGTTGTCAAAGGTCAATGACCTGCCGGCTCTAATGCTTTTCACTCAGTTTTTTTAAGCGAACAACTGAGCCTAAAGCACGTGCCCTCTGCTCGGCGCCGGTCGCGGCCCCACCACGTGCACACCGCTGAACCCGCACCCTCGAAAAGTTGATACGACAAATGGGTGCACGCATCCGACTTTCCGTGAAAATTTTACCCCCGTAGCCCTTACCGTTCCCGAGCAATAGCGTGTTTTTGCCAATTCTAATGTTAACCCTATGGGCGCGCGAGCACGCGCCGCGGGCGCACCCCCGGCCGCATCATGCCCAAAATTTAATACGACCTACGTGTAAAGGTGGCCCACATCGCTGTAAAATTTCACGGCCGCAGGTCAACGGACGCCGCCGCAATAAGCGCTACAAAGTGACTACGTCGCACACGGCGGCGGGGTACTTTTTTAGGATTTTTAATATAGATTAAACCGCGAGTAGGTAGAACAAATCTTTTAAAGGGAGATTATGACCTTTTTCCACAAAATCTGAGTTAGGACCATTTTCTGACAAAACACAACAAGTTATAATGTAAATTAAAACCATTTTGCTCAATTCGGTACCTTGCCGCAAATATCTCAACTTGAAGTCACGTTAGCGGGGAGCGCTGAAAATGACCGTTGAATAAGTACTTACATCACTTTTTGGTACTTGCATGTAATTTTGTAAAATGAGCGTATTCATTACGTTTGATCTTCATCACATCTAGTTAGTTAATGGTCGTCTATAGTGCCTTCAAAAGATATTCATGGTTTGGGGGTGGTTTATGTCTAAATTTACGCAACTATTTTTCCTGTTCATCATCTGTCGCCATATGCTGCTATTTTAGTAGCAACGACTCAATTTTGAATCGGTCCCGCCGACTGCACAATAAAAGAAGATAGATACAACACTTTTGCGGCATCACTGAAAAACTTATGCAGTACTGTTATCAAAATTCTCATAACACCGTTCGACAAACCTGAAGTCTTTTTGAAATAAATATGCTTGTATTTTTCGCTTCAGGCTCTGAGGCCAAAATAATGAATTTCGTAGTCGCAATCGCAAGATTTGGCTGCGATTCTGGCGCATGCCGTTCATTTGTGGCGCAAAATAATACTTGGAAACAAAGAAGAGTAGGCACTATGTACCCCCGAATTAGAATCTAATTAGTTCTAAACCGAATTGACTCTAATTCAAATTAGAATCCTTACAACCAAGCAACGACAAGGCGATAACATAAACAAAAACCCAAGCGTCGCTGTTTGAAACAAAAGCGCCATATACTGCGACTTTTTTATAGAGAAGGACAACGCATTTCGGTGGGTGTTACAAGTACTGCAAGTACTGCTTCTTTTTTGCAAAAATAAAAACCTTTCTCACATACGAAAATGTGCTAGGAAATTTTCATATTTTATAGAAACTACAGTAGAAATAGTATAGATGTCGAGTAATTTTTATTTAAGAAAAAAGAAAGCTCATAATCTCCCTTTAAACGTCTCGCCTTACCTACGAGCGGTTTACTGATTTTATCCCGTACCGCGGGTATCTTTCGGGTGCTTTAAGGTAGAAAATACATTTTATGTAAAAAATACGACATACGAGGGGCGTTCAAACAGTCCCCGGCCCAACCATGAAGGAGTTGGAATTTCGGCCTGCAACGCGGTGTGTTCAATGATGTGTTATTGGGATGTCCACTTACGTAGCTATCAATCAATCTGCCCTGTGATTGGTACAGGCTGCTAATTAATCGTAACATACAGGGTGTTTCACTAAAAGTGTCAAAAAGTAAAAGGTCATAATGCACATAATAACAATGTTTTCTAAGGAAACTTGCATATCATTTTATCCGCAATTGTTGGACATTTGAATATATAAAAACGATATCACCGTCACTCAAACCTATTCCACACATCTGCCCCTTCTTTTGATGCACCGTTTCGGCACGTGTCCGGAGGTGCCTCACAGCCCGTTTTCATCTTCAGCGTCCAGACTGTCGGCAAAGCCTTGAATTGTGCTCTTCAGCTCCCGAAGTGATGCGACTTGAGTCTTCCTCAGCTCTGCGAGAGCTACTGAGTCACTGACCAAACCAGAGGCTTAGCGGTGACAGATCGGGGCTTCGCGCTGGCCAGGGGCGGGCGGCGAGGCAGCTGATTATTCGGCCCAGGAGCTTCTGGTCCAGTCAGTTCCTGGTGGCTACAGCCGTTACAGTGGTTGATTTTAATAACTTGTAAGGCCCTGGCTATTTCTGATGTTGGAATTAGCTTCTTGTTATCTACAAAGCCCCTCAAAAAGACCCTGACCTTCTCAACGGTTTCCGCCGAGAGGTGGGGGCAACCCCGCATTTTTTGGACTGGAACCGGCATCGAAGGAACCCTTTTAAACCTCTCAACAAGCCCTTTGAAACTTTTATAATCTGGAACGTAGCGAGGTGAGAGAGTAAAAAGTTTCCTGAAAAGTCGGCATACGGTTTCAATGTTTCTGATGGCACCAAATGTACATAAGTGTAATTCACCCCTCCTGTTGCGGTGTAAATAACTGTTCTTGTTCTGCATAAGGAAAAATGACTAGTAACTTTGGCCTCCTGCCCTCGCTCCGTATGAGTGTAAAATATATCTTAAATGGATAAATAATAAATGTCCAAAAATTGGCAACAAAGCCACGTGCGCAGCCACGTGATTTGCATATTCTATATATCTTTAATAAGCATTTACTTTTTGACACTTTTAGTGAAACACCCTGTAGTTTGCCATTCCCGGTCAAAATGGGCGATGCCCAGAAGAGAACAGTGATTTGGTTCATGTATTGCAGAAAAATGCACCAAACGTTATTCACGAAAAGCTAGTGCCAACACATGTTGAGGTTTGCCATTCTTACAATAGCGTCAAAAAGTGGGCATCTCTGTTCAATTTTGGTCAACAGATCATTAATGGTCACCCCCGCAGTGGCCAGCCATCAACAGCATTGACTCAAGAAAATGTGAAAAATAAGCACTTCTTTGTAAAAAATGACAAATGTTCTGGTCTGGAACAACGCAGCAGAAGCCGAGGTGTCTATCAGGTTCCTCAAAGCCATTCTTCAACAGCGTATTAATATGTTTTAGATCTCTGCCTGCAAGATGCATCCCCCGTTTGCTGACTTCAGAGGAAAGGCATAAACTGGAAAGGAGACGTAACGCGAAAATTTTGCCTCTATATCGAAGATCCAAAAGAGGTCATTGAACTACTTGTTACCGTGGAGGGATTGTGGGTGTCACACGTTGACCCTAAGGGCGTGACCGAGTTGCACAGGTGGAAGCACACTGAGTAAAGGCCACCAAATGTGTGTGACGTGTTTAAGTCAGTCGGCAAGGTGACATTGGTTGCATTTTGGGATGCTGACGGGGCTCTGCTCGTCATTTTTCTAAAACAGAGGCGCACAATTGATGATGAATACTACACTTCCCTTCGATAACAGCAGCGAGCAGCAGATATTGAGGAGAGACTAGGGAAGCTGACAAAAAGTGTGCGCCTGATCCAGGACCACGCACCAGCACACATCAGCAGGGTGACTATCAGTGAAGCAGTGAGCTGTGGCTTCGAGTTGTTGTCACAGCCACTTTTTTCTCCGTACCTTGCACCATCTGGTTGCCACCTCTTCCCCTACATAAGGATATTGCTTAGCAATGGCAACTTCGCTGACAGCAAGGAGACAAAAGCAGCCGTCTTGGACGTGCCAGATGGGTCCAAAACCCACTTGGTTATGGAGACCCTGAGGCCTCTCGCGAAGCGCTGCGCGAAATGTTTTTGTCTTAACGCTGGTTATTTGACTAAATGAACATTTTTGGTCTGATAAGTCGACGTCGTATCTCTGCTCCTTCATGGTCGGTCCGAGAACTTTTTGAACGCCTCTCGTATTTCAGACTAGACGAAATGTCTGCTAGACTTTTAACAGTTTGTTAAACGTCTAGACATTTAACCCGCGCGGGGCTGGGGTCTCCAGCCGAACGCGCGGGGCTGGGGGGGGGTAAATTTTACCCCCCTGTTACCTCCCGAACTAATGGACCGATTTGGAAAATTCAAACGCCAATCGAGAGATCTCATCATGAACAACTAAAAACATGAACTTAATTTAAAGTTTGAGGTCAAGGTCAAGGTCAGGTCAATGGTACAAATTGCAAGTTTCTACAGTATCGGCCTTGCACCGTAGTTGCCGAAGAATGGAGTCATGGACTGAGACTGATTGCCCAAAACGTGTTTTTAGGCTACCAAGACAATATTCGTTGCATACAATATCATTCAGAGGTCAAGGTCAAGGTCAGGTCAGGTCATTCCAGTCAGGTCACCAAAAACAAAATATAGAAAAGGGCATGTGTGTCACATGTTTTATGGTCATTTTACTCATAGAATTCAATAGGCACACTCAATAAGTGATATGGACTACCTCTGGATGAATTTCAGGTCGAGGTCAGGTCAAGGTCAGGTCAAGTGAAATCAAATTTTGAAGTTAGTTGTTAAGGCCTAAAAAGGTGTCTATCTGATGCAGTTTTTCACGGCTAATCGAATGGTGCTATTTTTGTTTCCGCACGAGGTCTAGAACGTCCAAAAAATCATTTTTCAAAATTTTTGTGTGTCGTAACGTCATAAAATTTTGAATAACTCCCACATTTTTGAACCGATTCTTCTAAAAATTGGTATGTAGGTGCACATAGACCGCTTCTCTGACATATATTCCGGTTTTTTCGATAAACTCAAAATTTTTGATTTTATAATTATTTTCCCAAAAAAGTCAGTTTTTTAAGAAAAAAATTGGGCCAAAATCCAAAATTTTCAAAAAACCGAGATAGCCATTTGATAGACAAAGTAGAATTAGGGGAAGGTGGGGTAAGACGGCCCAGCGGGGCAAGACGGACCACCAGCCCTCCCGGCTGAACCGCTGCTGGTATATACTGCTTTATGCACTCACTAAGTTTGTTTTCCTTCGTAACAATGGCCACCTTGAGCTCATGCTGCTAGGATGCATAGCTTTTGAGTTATTTAGAAAAATGTTGTTTTTCGTTAAACCGATCTAATATAAGAGGTCTACGGGTGATTCAATTACGGCGCCTTTCTTGCATGATTAGTTTCTATTTTGCACTTAACTGTGAAGAACAAAGTTATAAACTTAGTTATAGTCACACTTTAGGAAAGGCAAGGTTTTGCAATGTTGGGCTATTTGACATATACGTCATGATAATGACAGAATTTAGATTTGGGGCAAGACGGACCACTGTGGTCCATCTTACCCTGTGGTGGTCCATTGTACCCTGCATATGGAAAGTTCTTTTTCAAAACATTGACACAAGTTTAAGTAAGCTAATTTTTCAGGAAGGAGTCTTTGTTGCATGTGAGCCATGCATGCAAGTGCTCAGTTAGCATGCATTCATGCCAAACGACTATCAACACACATGTTCCCAGCTTTTAGCTGAACTTCCATCACACATGAGTAAAGAATAAAGGCTCATTTTGTTATTTTACCATTCTGGTTACTTTTTCTTATAAGAGTACAGAGCAGAAGTGTAACACACATGAACGGATAGCAGGCACTGCTGGGTGGTCCGTCTTACCCCACGTTTTTTCTTGTCTGAGTTTTTGACATGTCCCTCTTTCAGACCATCCACCGCCTAGATGTCTTTAATTTGAAATTTAGTCTTTACACATATCAACAGAGGAAGGATTGAGCATTCGGAAGACTATAAATAATATGAAGTACGAGAGCAGTGTAGCAAGATATGCGGCCTCAAACCTTAGCTGGTCCGTCTTACCCCACCTTCCCCTACGTATAACCTTTTTTGTTACGTCTTGATTCCTTTAAAAATGAAGATGTTAGCGGCATTCGAAATTTTGCCGTTTTTAAGGCGAAAATGGCGAACATGACGTCACTAAAACGTCAATTTCTCAAAAAATTTCAGACGGATTTCGCTCAAATTTTCAGGAAACGTGTGAAATTGATGTAAGAAAAGGTATTGAAAGTTTGGCGGCGCTGGGCGCCGCCGTTTCTGAGATATTGCAAAAATTCGCGAGGTAGGGTAAAATTTACCCCCCGCAGCCCCGCGCGGGTTAACCCGCGCCCCACTGGGGTCTGCGTATAACACGCCCTACTGGGGGGGGGGGGGGGGCTCTCTCCATACTCCGAAACTACTGGGCCGATCGTCATAATTCAAACGGCGTCTGATAACCCCGGAAAACTGTCGAACGAAACCCAATTTCATTGACCTGGAGGTCACCGATGACGTCACAGGTCAGGTCAAAGTAAGAATTATTAGCATTTTGGCTTGTTCTCATTTTGGGCTCTGGCCGCCGTCTTACAAGTCAGATCAGGCTCAATTTTGGTTTACACACTCGTGAACAGATGCTCTAGATGCCTTGAGGGTACCAAACTTGTACTTTGATTTTCAGGTCAGGGTCGGTCAGGTTCAGGTCATCACAGGTCACGGAAATATGATGTCATGCGTCGGTCACGTGACACATGTTTTATGGTCCATTTAGGCCAGAGATTTCAAATTTGATGTCTGTGTCATTCGAGGTCATTTTGAGTCGAATTTAATGGGCGCAAAATGACCTAAGTAGTCGGCGCGCCCTAAAGCCCCAATTAACAACAAAAACAAAACAAAGAGTCGAATTTAGCTTAGGTCAGGTCACTTTCAGGTAAAAAAGGTCAAATTTTGAAGTTTAAATTTTTCAACAAAAAAGGTATCTATTGTAAATAAGGTAGATGCATTTTGAGCTCAGGAACACGATGGTGCTATTTATATTGGTGTACGATGTCAAATACGTGCTGAAAATTGATTTGAAAAATTAATAATTGTGAATTTTTTGCAATAATGCGTAAAACCTGGCCATTTTTGAAGATATTTAGCTAAAACTTGCTGGAGTTAGTCATAAGCATGCGTTCTGTCATATATATTCCTTTTTTTTCGAAAACTCAAAAACTTTTTGAAAAAATATTAAAATAGAAATTTTGAATATTATTGTATAAACATTACGAAATTTTCAAAATTTTGAAATTCGAGATAACAGTTTGATAGCGCAGTCAATTCTGAGTCTTTTCATGCAAAGAAATGGGATCTAGCTCAAAAACTGAGCTTTTGGGAGCGATTGCCGTGGTTCAATGTTTTGCGTCGAAATCGGCCGAACATGACGTCACTCTGACGTCATTTCCGGTCGACCTATGGTAGCTACGAAGTTCCAATTTTGACACAAGGTGTCAAATTGATGCAGCCGAAGGTACTGAAAGTTTGGCGTCGATATGTCAAGTGGTTTGGAAGTTATTGCAGAAAAACGGGAGGGGGGCTATGAATAGCCCCCCAGTGCACTATGGGTCCGATGCACGATTTAGCACGCCAAAAATGATTTAGGTGACTTTCTCAAAATGGCTTGAAATGTGACGCAAACAACGTAAAAATGTCCATATTTTGCGAACACAGTAGTAATTTTTGCCAAAAATGTCACATGTACCCAATATTTCATCGCAAACTGACACATATCATGGGGCGCCATTGCCTTGTCCACGTCGGAGAGAAAAGGGACGTTGGAATTATCCGAGTATAGGCGGTTCCAAATAATAGTTAAACGGAAATATTTGGTCAAAACTAATAATTTGAAGCTTGGGCAATGCGATGAATGCAAAAAAGTCAGACGTCAGCTGTGTCATTGCTTGTTTACTGTCACAGCTAATTTAAATGTCCATGTCACAGATGTGTGTGCAATGCTTCAAGAGACTTACAAATACAGAGCAATACTAAATGCCCCCAATGCCCCCCGGTATTTTTGGTATTACCTTGCTCCCCAATATTTGCCTGACCAAAACAAGGTCATTTAGCTGCGTCCACCTGCGACGAAGCAAGTTATGAAGCTTTTTTCCGATGATCTCACTGCGCTTAGTTGCGGCTGTGACATACCGGCGAGCGCTGCGGCAGGGTCACAAAGGCAAAAAGGCCAGGGTATTGGTGGATACGACTAATGTTTTATAGACATATATCACAGAAACACATAACTGATGGCTTTGCAAAAAAAGGCAGTTCTTTCGGGTTAGCGGTCCGAATTCCGGACATTCCGGCACTAGTCTGGCGACCTGGCCCTCAGGCGGTTTGACCGCGTGCCCGGCCCACCGCACAGTGGGGATTTTTCCGATCTAGCACGTATTTATTCGTAGAGGGCAAACCATAGGTAATATTGTAGCCAGATTGTGCACAGATGTTGGCTGGTGTGTTCTGGTGAGAATTTTACCTGTAAATGTGCATAGTCAACATAGTATAGGGGGTTCAATTGGACCCCCGGCTCAGCCGTTTGGCCCTTGATCAAGCTAGAGCTTCACGGAAAAATCAAGCGTGCTGCCTATGACGAACTGAGGCCAAATATATCCAATTTCAAAGTCCAAGGCCATTAGTTGACTTTCCAAGTCAGTTTAATGACCCAACTAAAGTTGGGAAATCGAGACCTCTAGAAACTTCGCAAAGTTAGGGTGTTACGGGGTATTTTGGGGTGCTGATCACGAATTTCATGCTAATTTTGATCACAGACGATGTCTTTATGCATTCAGGCCAGGTCGGGTCAGGTCAGGTTAGATCAACCATTAGGCGTCCTGCCGGCCATTCATAGTAGGTGTCACCTACTACTGATAGCCTCGTAACATGGTACGAAGGCACCAGAACTACTTCGTAAATATTCAAATGGTTGCTAAATTCGAAATCAGCGCCAAAAAGTATCCTAGAAACAAGTAAAACCCGAAAAAGTGAACCAAGGTCATCAAAGGTCAATGACCTTGACTTGACCTTCACGCGACCTTATCACCCACCATAATGCATGGCACCAACATCATTTCACATATTTGAGCGTTTAAAACCACAAAAAGACTGGAAACCGCGGATAATGTGAACTGGCATACGCCGAATCACGATTCCGGCCAAACATGGTCTCGAAAATATGCCACAGGTCAAAGGTCAGTTGGGCCAGAGTCATGAAAGTTTCAGGTTAGATTTAAAATTGATGATCTCCAGGTCACCGAAAGTTTCGTCGCGATCGGCCGCTATTTGCGCGAGTAATTGCCGGAAAACCATAGGGTTTTATCCGACCCCTCCCCCTCCCCCTCCCCACAAGTGCAAGGGTTAATAAGGTTACGGTATGTATTATTTACACTTGTCATCCTATTCCTAATGAATGTGTCTCAGAAAATATGCATCGTATAAATTACGAAGTAAAATTATTCGCCTCTGTCCGGAACATACCTATATCGTGCTGTTTGCCCTAGCGCTCCTAGAATGGGGTGTTAAGATACTCTAATGTGAATATTCCGTGTTCAGGCAAGTTCCGGCAGCCAAACTAGGCGTTAACTTGTGCAGGAGAAAGTGGCGAATTTGATAGGATATATTTCGGAGTGGAAAAGTGTGGAAAACATTGTTGATTTCCTACATTTATTTAGAATACCATTCCTTCAACATGGTGTCTGTAAGAGTTTTTGTAAATGGCATTTTTGTGACCTTAGTAAGGTTGTGGCATACTTTCTGTTTGCCATTCCATTCCCAATAAAGGTGCCTTTCAGAAGATATGCAACTTTAAGACCTCGCAAGATTAAAACCAACAGGACAGGACAATGAATTTGTTTTATACGGATGACTTTGCCTATTAGTGGGAGGCCTTATCCCGTTGGCAATATACTGAATAAACAAACAAACAAACGAAATTGAGCTATACTTTCGGGCCTTACTGAGCCCATTGAATAATCACGCATGAGTGTTAACTTTGGGCGCATTTGCCTGAGCGAGACCTGGCTGACGGAAGCTATGGATAATTGCACACTAGTGTTCCCAGAGTACACGGTCACGCGGAAGGACAGACGGGGACGCAGTGGAGGTGGCGTGGCCATTCTCCACCGCAGTAGCCTGTCCACGGAGCTGCTGACTGTGCCGTCCGCCGGCTCAGCCCTGGAGACCGTATGGATTCGGCTGACCGGCCGACGTCAGATCATCTTTGGCGCCATCTATCGGCCGCCGTCGGGACCTGTGGCTCCAGTCATCGAAGACCTACACGATCAGCTGGCTTATGTCGTCTCCAAGGAGAAGCCGGTCTATATCCTAGGCGACACGAACTTCGATGTCAACCAACCAGCCAAGACGGGGGTCAGAGAGTATGGCCAGCTGCTCCATGACTTCTCACTACATCAGCTGATTACGACACCCACCCGGCCTGGACCTAACCCTAGTCTGATCGACCACATGATCACCAACAGGCCCGACCTCGTCTCCGATCCGCGTGTCTTGGTGTCCAACATCAGTGACCACGACCTGATCGCTGCGTCAGTCGCTGGCGTGAAGAGCCGACGTCAGCCGAGGACCGTCACCATCAGGTCCACCCGCCACCTGAGCCAGGACGCCCTGTGTCTGGACCTGCTGCAGGCCGACTGGACCCCCGTTTACCAGGCGGAGACGGTGGCAGCCAAGTGGGACGCCTGGAGGTCAGCCTGGACGCCGCTGATTGATCGACACATGCCCGTCCGGCAGATCAGGACTCGCCACCAACCGCAGCCGTGGCTTCACGATGAGGACGTTGCAGCTGCGATGGAGGCGAGAGACGCGGCACGCCTGGACAAGGAGAGGACGCCGTGTGAGGAGACAGAGCGCGAGTTCCGGATCAAACGCAACGCAGTGAAGGCTTCTCAGCGCCGCGCCTGCTCTCAGTATTTTCGCTCCTCATACAGACAATCCAGGTCCACCACCTGGAAGGATATTCGACGATTCCTCGTCTCCTCCAGCAAGCCCCAGCCGAATTCTCACAGCCCAGTAGACCATCAGCCCGGCTGGCTGGACCGGCTGAACCGGTACTTTGCGGACGTGGGCTCGACAGTCGCAGAGGAGCTGGCGGCTGCGGACACCGGAGAGATGCTCAGGCCACGCCCGCCACGAGTCATCAGCGGCGCCTTCAGCCCCCGGCCGGCGACTCTCCCGGAGGTGTCCGCGGCACTCCAGCGCATTAGCCCATCCAAAGCTTGCGGAGATGACGGCATCACCATCGCCATGCTTCGGATGACCTTCCCCGTGATCGGCCCGCACATCCTTCACGTCATCAACAGCAGCATCACCCGGGCCGAGTTACCACCGTCATGGAGAGCTGCTTCCGTTGTCCCCATACAAAAGAGTGGCGATAAGGACAATCCCAGCAACTACAGACCTATATCAGTGTTGTCTGTGGTCGCTAAACTCTGTGAACGCGTCGTGTGCACCCAGCTGATGGACTATCTAACCGGTCATCATATCCTCTGTGCGCAGCAGTACGGGTTCCGCCCCGGCCAATCCACGGAGGCGGCCCTGCTCGATGCTGTCGGTCACATCACCGATAACATCGACGGAGGGCGCGTGACTTCACTCGTCACCGCTGATACCTCCAAGGCGTTTGACAGCGTCGAGCATGGTCGCCTCTTGGAGAAGCTGGGGTGGTACGGTATTGATGACCGGTGGTTCCGTGCATGGCTTTCCGACCGCACGCAGTCAGATCGGGTGCTGAGCTGCCGGTGACGCATGGGGTGGTGCAGGGCAGCATGATGGGCCCAGTGTTGTTCCTGGTGTTCTCCAATGACTTGTCACAACACGTGCCGCATGGGAGGCTTGTTATGTACGCCGACGATGCCCAGTTTATAGATTCAGACTCGCCAAGAAACCTGTCAGAGCTTAAATACCGCGTAGAACAAACCCTGTCTGTAGCTCTCTGCTGGTTCACGCAAAATAGGCTAAAGATAAACCTTTCGAAGACCGAACTGCTTATCTTGAGATCCTCACGCCAAAATGATAATGTCAACTTCACCGTCAAATTCGGCGAGTCGGAAGTCGTGCCAGTGCAGTCGGCGAGGGTCCTAGGCGTCAACATCGACTCGTGCCTGACGTGGGAGCAGCATGTGGCTGCGATCACTCGCCGATGTTACTGCATTCTGATAGGGCTGGCCAGAATGCAGCGTCGTGTGCCGCGTGAGACAAAGCAGTTGTTGGTCGAGGCACTGGTATTCCCTCATCTGCAGTACTGCATGTGCGTGTGGGGAAGCTGCACAAAGACCCAAAAACACAGACTTCAGAGATGCATGAATTTTGGCGCCCGCATTGTCACTGGTCTTGGCTATCGTGAACACATTTCCGGGACACTGCGAGAGCTTGGATGGCGGGTGATCGAGGACATGATAACTGAGCGTGACCTGTGCGTCATGTACAACCTGAACCATGTCGAGAGCGCCCCTGAGCTTCTCCGCTCACGCATCACCCACCGCTCTGATGTGTCTGTGCGTGAAACGAGAGCGACACGTGACGGCGAGCTGGAGGTGCCGCGGGCCCGCACAGAGTTTGCCCGTCGCACAGTGGCCCTTTTTCAGAATTAGCACGCATTAATTCCCACATTACCTGAAAGTGGTGCTAGACATCACCACGTGATCAAGGACGTATTCCCTGCCAATGCAAAGAGAAGAAAAGAAACGAACTGCCCAAGGAGATTCGGCCCAACAGTGACAGGCCGCTCGGCCCAAGATTTGGCGCACGTTCGCACGGCTCGCCCGCCGGCCCAGGCCGCTCCGAACTCAAGTGTGGCGAGCCCGCCAGCCGACCACGCTGCACTGACCGCCAGGACGCCCCAGGGCGTCACGTGACCGCATCTACAGCTGTTGCCAGCCACCGTTAGTCGGCCCCGGCCAGGCAGCAACTAAGGTCAGCGCGACGCGAACAATACAAACACATAGGCGCTTTTGACGTTAGATCTTAAGCCGACCACGGGACTTGTGCGGCTTGGACATCAAACGCGACAAGAAATCGGACAGTTTTTCTTGAGCACAGCGTTATGCCTACATGACATTTCAATAAGCACATCTTATGGCAAAAGTCAAGCCACATTTAGGCGCACACCAGGTGACACCAGCTTCGAGCCAGGTCAATGAGCTTAGTCGTATCGAACAGGAGCCACAGCCGCTCGTGGACGGAACTGGCTCACGTTATCCACCGTAGAAGCAAAATGGCGCAAAATGGCGCGATGCCCTTTGGTGGACATGGTCAGAAGAGATCGGCGATTCGAACGATGTATAATACGACATGTTCCAGAGTGTTCTACTTAACATAAAGCTTCATATGTATGCCGCCATCTCCAGTTGATAATTGTCCTGTTATTGTGTCCACAATATTCGGCAAAAGTGGTCTATTTAAGTTTATACAATGAAAATTGTGGTTTCTAGGGCTTCTACGTAAACTCAGCTTCACAGTCATGCCACTAATTTTTAATATTTTCTCACCGAAAGCCTTACAAATTGATGTTCATCTCACCCTACTTTTTAGGGTCCGCCGGTGGTGTCCGCGCGCCTCTCGACAAACTTCGATTTTGCGGTCAGTTTTACCAAAGATAATTATTTTTAGGAGGTAAAAATGGCACCATCGGATAGTTTGGAATGTTTTGCACACGATTAGACTGCTTTTTACTCAAAAGTAGAGAAAAATATTTTGAATTTATGCGTGCTAATTCTAAAAAAGGGCCACTGTGCGTCGGTCGTTCTTCAATCGGGCGGTGAGAGCGCGGAATAGGCTACCGCTGAGTGCGAGAAACGCGTCTCTTCCTGTCTTTAAAAAGTGTATCGCAGATGCCTTTTAAAGGGTGATGCAAATGTGGATTGATAGGAAAATGCTTTTACTTGTGCTACATGACGTGGAACGCTGAAAACCCATTTTATGGATGTATTCCTAAATATATGATTGTGAAATAGTTGGCGATGCACCCCGAAACAGCCGGGCCTGGGCGCGCCCGTGTCAGGATCGTGCGCTGGTGCGGTGACTGCGGCCCGGGGCGATTGGCGGCTCGGGCGGTGAGTGGGCTCAGCGAGAGCGTTGTGCGCGGGTGTGCTGCTAGTTGCTCTGTGCTGCTGGTTGATCTGAGTGCATTGAGCGTGAATACAACAAGCTATTTCGGCAACATGAACTGCGGTGCAACATCTACAGCTATGTCATCTTCGAGAAGCACCGTCGCTGCCATCGCGACTTCTGGTGGGACGGCGTGCGTTCCTGCTTTGGGGGCGACCCCTGTGATGTCGCCCGGGGCCCCGACGCCGCCGTCTGTGGCATCAGCCGTTACCGCAGGACCACCATTCGATGCACGCCTAATTCCCGAGTTCAGCGGGACGCCGGACGTTGTGGAGTGGCTTCAGCGGACTGAGCTTCTGTGCCAGCTGCGCGGTGTGCCTGTGATGTCCGTTTTGCCCCTTCGGCTCACTGGTGGTGCATTCGCTGTCTGGTCACAGCTTCCGGATGCTAGTCGAGGCTCCCTGGACGCAGTGCGTGACGCCTTGTTCACCGCATTCGCAATGGACGAGCATGCAGCCTATGAAGCATTCTCTGTGCGTCGTCTGCGACCGGGCGAGGCCGCGGATGTATTTTTAGCGGACCTCAGACGTCTGGCGGCGCTATTCGGAGGCATGCCGGAGCGTGGACTGTGCTGCGCCTTCGTGGCCGGCCTGCCGGAAGCCGTGCGCCAGGCGCTCCGAGCAGGGTCTCGGGCTGAAGGACTGGACTTGGCCAGCGTGCTAACGAGGGCTCGAGCGCTTCTCAGTGACGAGCGTGCCTCTGCATCCGCTGCCGCGGCGCAGCGAAATCAGCCAACACCAGGGCGGCAGCCGCGGGATCGGAGACTGATCGGGCCGCGGTGCTGCTGGAGCTGTGGGCAGCCGGGACACCTCGCTGCCGCCTGTCCTCGCCGTCTGAGGGGAAACGAAGCAGGGGAGGACGCGCCAGCGCCGGTGTCCTCTCCGAGGCAGCCCTGAGCGGCGCTCTACCAGTCATGCAGCTGAGGGTGGACGGCAGGATCTGCCGGGCACTGATCGACACGGGCAGCACGGACACCATCATCTGTGCGCCGTTTTGTGCTCGGTGGCGTCCGCGGCGGGTCGATGTCACTACTATCAGCGGTGGATCCCTTCTCTGTCGCGGGGTCGGCAGTGTGGAGGTTGAGACGCCGACTGGCCGGCGCGCCGTGTTGGAGGCGTTGGTGGTGGACCAGCGGCCGCTCGGTGCTGACATGGTGCTCGGCATGTCTGGGATTGGTGCGCTGGGAGGGGTGACCGTGCTGTCGCCGAGCGAGGCCCGGTTTTGTGCTGCTGGCGCTCGGGCACCATTGGTGGTGGATGCACCGGACTTTACTGTGCGGTTTGACTCGGAGTCGCGGCGCTGGACAGTGGCGTGGAAGTGGGACGGTGGACGGATTCCTGATTGTCTCAGTAATTCGATTGCTGAGTACGCGGTGCCGCCGGCGGCGAGAGACGAGTACGACGCGGAGCTGGACGATTGGATCGAGAGGGGCTGGCTGGTGCCTCATGACGAGCAGCAGCATGGACCCCCGAGAGGGCTGGTACCGCTCTTAGCCGTCCAGCAGAAAAACAAATCAAAAGTGCGTCCTGTCATGAACTTTCGAGAACTTAATGACTTTGTAACCGCCCATACCGCAGACAGTGATGTGTGTGCGGACGTGTTGCGAAAGTGGCGGCGTCATGGCACGAAAGTGGCGGTGGTCGATCTGCGGAAGGCGTATCTACAGCTCCATGTCCATCAGCAGCTGTGGCCCTTTCAAACTGTGGTTGTGAAGGGGCGGCGGTACTGCTTGACGCGCTTAGGTTTCGGACTTAACGTCAGTCCCCAAGTGATGAAGGCTGTGGTTCGCACTGTGTTAGAGCAGGACCCGAGTGTTCAGCGAGCGGTGCTTCCCTACGTTGATGATTTGCTTGTTGATGAGGATGTCGCTAGTGCGGACAGGGTAATTGAGCACTTTGCTGAGTACGGGCTAGAATGTAAGCCGCCAGAGCGGGCAGCTGACGGGGCCCGTCTACTGGGTTTGCGGGTGCGACCGGGGGGTGACGGTGGTGACACGCTCCGCTGGTCGCGGGATAACGCGGTTGGTGACCCGCCGGCCCGTGTGACGCGGCGGGCTGTGTTCTCGTGGTGCGGGCGTCTCGTCGCCCATCTGCCGGTCTGCGGGTGGCTGCGACCCGCGGTGGCGTGGTTGAAGCGCCGGGTGAACGAGGCGACAATCGGCTGGGATGACGTCATCGAAGACTCGACTATCTCTGAGCTGATGGACGCTATCTCGACCCGGCTGGCCACTGATGATCCTGCCCGTGGAGTGTGGTGTGTGGAGGGTGAGCGGGTCGTGGTGTGGACTGACGCTAGTTCGCTGGCCGCGGGCGTCGTCGTGGAGCTACCGGACGGCAGCGTCATCGAAGATGCGTGCTGGCTGCGCAAAAACGAGTCCGCACATATCAACATGGCAGAACTGGATGCTGCAATCCGAGGTGTGAACCTGGCTGTGGCATGGAACATGCGCGTGATCGAGCTGCGAACGGACTCGACCTCTGTGCACAGATGGGTGAGCAATGCACTGACTGGCCGTGCTCGCCTCCGTACGAGGGCGCACAGTGAGATGCTTATCAGACGCCGTGTGGACACAATCTGCCAGTTGGCTGCCGAGTTCGGCCTCAATCTGTCCGTGGTGCTGCTCCGTTCAGCGGAAAATCACGCGGACGCTCTGACGCGTGTGCCCAGGGTATGGCTGAGCGGCGGGGCTGAGTCGGCCGGGGGCGCGGACTCCGGCATGTGTGGCGGCCCGGCGGCGGCCGGCTGGCCGGCGGACTGTGTGGGTGCGGCGGCAGCAGCTGGGCCGGCTGTCACGGTGGACTGTGTGGGTGTAGCGGCCGTGGCTGGGCCGGCTGTCGCGGCGGACTGTGTGAGGGCGGCGGCCGCGGCTGGGCCGGCTGCCGGTGCTGAGACAGCGGACTGTGTGGGTGCAGCGGCCGCGGCTGTGCCGGCTGCCGGTGCTGAGACAGCGGACTGTGTGGGTGCAGCGGCCGCGGCTGTGCCGGCTGCCGGTGCCGCGGCGGCGGTGAATGTCGGTGAGGGGATGGTGGCAGAGCATGGTGAGGGCGCTGTCACTGTTGACGAGGTGCATGTCAGCGCCGGTCACCCCGGCGTCCGTCGAACGTTATATTTCGCGCGGCGGTGTATCGGGCCGGCGGTTACACGAGCTCGGGCGCGGGCTGCTGTGGAGAACTGTGACGTGTGCCGTGCAATCGACCCGGCGCCAGTGAAGTGGCGTCATGGGACGCTGGAGGTGCCGGAAACCTGGCGTCGACTGGCCATTGATGTGACTCACTTTGGTGGTCAGTCTTATCTGACCATTGTGGGCTGTGGACCTTCGCGGTACTGTTTGTGGCGACTGCTCCGCCGTGAGGACTCAGCTAGTGTTGTGCAGAAGCTGGAAGAGGTATTTTATGAGCGGGGTGCACCTGTGGAGATTTTGTGCGATAATGATACTGCGTTCCGCGCCCGTCATTTCGCGTCTTTCGCTGCACGGTGGAATGTGACGCTGCGGTTCAGAGCTGCCCATGTACCGAGCGGCAACGGTGTCGTTGAGCGCAACCACCGCACAATTCAAGTCATTGCCGCGAGAAAGCAGTGCTCAGTCGCCGAAGCAGTACATTTGTATAATGTGGCTCCGCGTGACGGTGGAGATGCTGACGATAGCCCCGCTGGCCGTGTGTATCGTTATGTGGTGCGAGACTGTGTGCAGCCGGGGAGTGGCGAGTTAGCTGCGACGGAATGCGATTCCGAGCCGAATGCAGCGGAAGCTCCCCCACCTGAAGGGGCTGTCGGGCTGAATGTGGGGGACATTGTATGGGTGAGACGGCGCGGCACGCGGTGCACAGAGCCGTCGAGGCGGGGAACTGTCACTGGCATTGTATCCCAACAGGTAGTGACGGTAGATGGTATTCCGCGACATGTAAAAGATCTGCGACGTTGTGTGGATCAGGCGCTGCGATGCAGTGAGAGCCATGACGAGGACGCCGACTTGCCACTGTATGTTGATGTACCCGCGCCTATGACGCCGGTGGGTGTGGGTCAGTTGGAGCCGCCGGTGTCGCGGGCGGAAACTTCGGGTGTGTCAGTACCGCAGTCATCAGTTGGGCTGACTGAATTGGCGATCCCTGTTTTAAGGCGGAGTCAGCGTGTCCGCCGCCCGCCCAAGCGGTGGTGTTGTGACCCTGATGGTCAGGGAGGGGTGTGAAATAGTTGGCGATGCACCCCGAAACAGCCGGGCCTGGGCGCGCCCGTGTCAGGATCGTGCGCTGGTGCGGTGACTGCGGCCCGGGGCGATTGGCGGCTCGGGCGGTGAGTGGGCTCAGCGAGAGCGTTGTGCGCGGGTGTGCTGCTAGTTGCTCTGTGCTGCTGGTTGATCTGAGTGCATTGAGCGTGAATACAACATTAAGAGTTTCGTGGTGTTAAAGAAATTCGTTCCCTTCATTTGAAAAGTGGGCCTTAGCGAAGGTCCTATCTCTTAACTATTAACTATTAACTCAATTGACAATATATATATATATATATATATATATATATATATATATATATATATATATATATATATATATATATATATATATATATATATTGGTATAGTTTGGCAGTATATCTTCTTTAATTGCAGTCTGATTGAAGACCAAAGCGAACTTAGCTTTCACCAACTTCCGTTGAGTCGATTCAATCTTTCGTACCGTGTCTTTCGTTTTCTTAGGAAGTGTATACAATATACGTCCGATGCTCATTCTATATATTAACGTTTCGAAACATCACTGTTTCATCTTCAGAATATCAAAATTGAGCTAATATGTCGTATCGGTAAGGTTTCAATCGTACATTATCGCTATCGATTCAAAAATGCTCATGTTTCTAAAAGCCAAGAAACTCGAAATTACACTGATTGCACTGATGATTTCATGCAAAGAATCATGCATGAAATCATCAGTGACGGCGTGACCTGCACCGACCCAAAGGATAGGGTTACATTGCAAATATATTACAAAAATCGAAAAACTCACCATCTGGTCATGAAGAACAATACACTCGCAAGCAACAACAAACTGAAACGTTCCAATGTAGTATATCAATTTAACTGTCCACATGAAGACTGCAGGCTTCATTCGGTTACCTACATTGGTTCGACTACCACGACACTGTCACGCCGACTCACAATGCACCTCAGGGAAGGGTCACCAAAAGAACACATGCACCAGCGCCACAACACAGTTCTAACACGGAAACAGCTCGTAGACAACACAGACATCATCGCATCATCAGACCATCCAAATCGGTTACGAATTTTGGAAGCACTACACATCAGAGAGAAAACACCCATCATCAATAAACAAGTATCTTCATCTGCGGTCACACTCGCGCTGTGGGGAGGGGGAAACATTGCGTGTTGAATATGTATAGGGAGTGTTTTAATATTGTGTGCATTTGTGTGTTTTGTGCACCATAGAAGAAGTGTTTATGTCTGTATACAGAGAATGTCCTCGTCGCAATGTCGCGTGCAATCAGTGTAATTTCGAGTTTCTTGGCTTTTAGAAACATGAGCATTTTTGAATCGATAGCGATAATGTACGATTGAAACCTTACCGATACGATATATATATATATATATATATATATATATATATATATATATATATATACATTTTTCCTAGTCTTGCTGTGGACATACAGATAAAACAATCCCATATATGAAAAATTCAGACATTTCTTAGCCCCACTGACACAAAAAATAAACAAAAATCTACAAAAGATTTTTTGAATTAAGAGGCGCTAGATCGGAAAAATCCCCACTGTGCACTGTACCCACGTGGCCGGGGTAGTTTGAGCTTGACGATTGTAGCAAGCGCACGTATATTCTTGTCGTTCCATCACTAGCAAAACAGGCAGATAAGCAATGTGTATTGCTTACAAAGCCATTCTTGTCATCGTCTTGGCCAGTCCAGATGGTGTAGGGCCGGTTCAAGTAGAGGATTTTTTAGCTAGCATTGCTCGTATTTTGAATGCTCAATTGACGACTGATGACATTCGAGCACTGGGAAAGCTGCTTAACAAGTTAAAGGAAAAATGGATAGCCGCTCATCGCAATGAAGATCGCTTTCTGTCAAGAAACCAAAATTGGACTCAGCTGACATTTTGTCTGTCAGAGCCTGCACCCTGAAAACGGTTGACATAAAAACGTCCAGCACTACTATATAGGTACACACGTCACATATCACATGTCACACGGTACCTAAATGTTTAGAAATCACGCAAAATCCAGTTCGGACTTCGGATGTTCTGGCTTTCATCTCTGGTGTAAAAGCAGCCATTAAAGGGACCCTCCCACCTTCAAAAAAGTTAATGAATTGGCATGAAAGTGATCTCGCTCGGTTCAGAAGAGCGAAAACCAATATCTACCAAATTTCATCGAAAAATATTCACCGGTTTCCAAGATATTTGACTTTTACCTTTGTTTACTTTTTGGGATCGCCGCTGCTCCTAGCGACTTTATTTGAAAGTGCGGCATTTGTTGCGCGCAAAGCAGCATATACCACCGCGTGCCACAAAACGTTTGTTAGATATCTGTGCTGACGTCACACATTCAGAGGGGTATTCCTATGCATTAGCCCCTCTGAATCAAAACGCTGCAATTTTGAAATTCAATATTTCCGATTTAAGGCATTTCTCGATGTTGTGAGTGCCGAAACCGGTAATTGTGAGCCAGGTACCCCATTTTGGCTATCTCAACTCAAATCTAATGTTAAGGTGGGAGGGTCCCTTTAAAGGGCAGTTATTATTTTTGGCGTGCTAATTCCTGCATCGGACCCATAGTGCAGTGGGGCGCGGGTTAACAAATCAGTTAAACGACAGTCTGATAATTTTCCCTCTTTGCACGTGAAGCAATTGTAAATGTAAACACTGTCTACGGTGCGTGATAACACTTTATCATCACCCGCAAATCTCTCATCTTCGCTCAACTTTTAAAAGCCTCTGTTGTTGATGACTGATAGATTCCGTGGATAATTTATTTTGTGGATAATTTATTGATTAGTGTTCTCTTTCCTGCTCTCCTCAACAGATGGGGATTGCTAACAATTTGATCAAAAGCATTCCTTAAATATAATTGTGTTTTGGCTTGATTCGCACGCAGCAGTTTCAAAACTAAACCCATCTGAAATTCTCATTTTTTTTTTATTTATAGCGGCCTACAATCTTTCTCAAATTAATTTTGAGATGCTAAACTATATACATATATTTTTTTGACTTAAAGGGACTGTTCCACCTTTGGATTAGTTCTGAGTTGAGATAGCCAAGTTGGCGGCCAGGTTCAGAAACCACTATATATCCTGGTCGCAATATCCTCAGTTTCGTGGTGTTAAAGAAATTCGTTCCCTTCATTTGAAAAGTGGGCCTTAGCGAAGGTCCTATCTCTTAACTATTAACGGCCATTTGATGACGTCATTTGCATTTTGAACGCCTGTCACGCATGTGACGTTTCACTTGATTTACGAATAAGCTAATCAGAGACACTTGTTATTGTATGAGCCGCGTCATATTTGAGAGCAAATACCTATATTTGCTGCCAAATTTCCCCCACATTGACATGAAGTAAATCCTTCATTACGTCACAGATCCGATCTAAATGACGTCACGATGAAATATAAAAGTCGCAATATCTCAAAAAGTATACAATGAAAACGCGTAAAAACTTGCAGAATTCGTCACAATATCATGAGTAACATTTCCGAATCCTAAATGGTACTTTTTTGAAGGTGGGATAGTCCCTTTAACACGCGCAGTGGAAGGGGGGGGGGGCGGATTACGCCCACCCCTCCTGTTTTTCGCCAATAACTCGCGCTGCAAACATAATATTTATGTTAAATTTGGGCTACCTGCCCAGAATTGAATTGCGGATCTTCTCGTGCAAGAAATAAGAAAATCGGTTAGCAACTTTTCTAGTAATAGCGGTGTAAAGTCAAACATCCTGCCGCCTCGGCGGCGCGGCGGCCGGCTCTAGCCGTTACGCGCCGCCTGAATTGTAGACTGTGCCGGGGCGGGACGGTTCCGTCTTTACATCGCGCTCCTTACCGCTGATTATATTCGATTCGCGTCAAATTTGGTGAGAAGACTAAGAAAAGTACAGGCAATCTTATGGTCAAAGAATTTTGAAAATCGGCTGGGAATTTTGAATTCTAGAATTTTGAAAATTAAAAGCTTGAGTTATCAGTGTGTAAACACAAAATTGTGATGGCCGCTTTTCCCGCGTCCGCCGATCCCGCTTCAGCCGGCGACATTTTACCCTTGGCAGGCTTCTAACTGCCATATTCATTGTTTGATTAACTTGAAATTCACCCTACAGACTCACAAATGTATGCTTTTTCGTATAGTGAAAGAAAAAAGAAAATCGGCCGGTAACTTTTTGAGTTATCGGCGTGTAAACGCAAAAAAGTAGCTCATATGGCAGATTTGACCACATTTGACCTCATTTGACCTTGAAGATATTGACCTAGGGTCATGAAATTCACACACAACAGAGTTCCCCAGGGCCCCCACCTACCCTCTAAATTTCGTCTTCCTAGCTCCACTGGGAGCTGAGATCTTATGGGGGGGGGCGCCATCCGCCCCCCTTCCACTGGGCATAGTACTCGCAACCCTTCCACTGCGCGTGTTAAGTTAACTAAAGCAAAACAACTTGTTTTTTAGCAGCGCTGTGCCTAAATGCAAATGGCCGCCGCCATAAAGGCTTCCATTGTGGTAGAGATGACACGTCACATGTTCAATGTTTCCGTAAAATCATGGACATTTTAACCCGCGCCCTGCTGGGGGGGGGGGGTGAACACCCCCACCCTGTGTGCTTTCGCGAATATCTAAAAAAACGGTTTTTGGCACACCTTATCATGCATCAATTCTACACATGTTGTGAAGATTCCAGACCAAGGTCATTCAAGACCAGGTCACTCGAAGTGACCTCACCTCATAAAAAGTTTCAATGTATGCAATAGCTACACCGAGTGACCGATCGCTTTGAAACTTTCAACGATTGCTAAAAGCAATAGCATGCACAAAATGTATATCTCAAAATTTTGATATCGATGACTTATGGCCAGGTCAATTTGGCGAGCTCCCCATTATACATAAGTCGATGGGAGAAATTATTGATGGAGTCAGTGCTTGTGCGAGGAAGCACAGGTCTAAGGACCACCCGGATCGAAAAATAGCCGAGTCTTTGATGATCAGGAACCACCGCCCACATCTAAACGGTAACGACTCGTCATGGCCTATCCTGTGAAAT
Organism: Amphibalanus amphitrite; assembly: GCF_019059575.1. Taxonomy (NCBI): domain Eukaryota; kingdom Metazoa; phylum Arthropoda; class Thecostraca; order Balanomorpha; family Balanidae; genus Amphibalanus; species Amphibalanus amphitrite. Next base: position 42,443 of record NW_024883253.1, read on the forward strand.
TATATGTATGTACAATGTACATACATGTGTGTATATGTGTTGTACGTACTGCTTTGAGATACGTGTGAGTGATTTGGATTGTTTATTGATGTGCTTGTTTTCATTTGATTTTATAGACTTACCTTCCATACGCGGTCTTCACAGATGTTAGGATAATTTCGTCTTAAACTGTTCTTACTTTTATGTATAGTCACTTCTCGGATTATTCTCTGGGATAATAATATCTAACTCACAAGTCCATATATTTCGGATGATGTTGCTCACCCTTGGTCACTGGACAAAATAAAAACAATTACATATATGAAAAACCACACACCAAAATTATTCCCTAGACGGGTTACATTTTTCAAAAATATATCACTTGCCAAAAAACTGGGCGCGCCCATGGGCCTGCCAAACGTGAGGGCGCGCCCATGGGCCTGAGTCTCTCAGTCATTCTGGCCAATGCCTATATGGAAGGACTCGAAGGAGAACTTCTGACAGCCAGCCCGCTAAAACCAGCTATATGGCGCCGCTACGTGGATGACACGTGGGTCCTATGGCAGCATGGTGATGATGCTCTGGCAGAGTTCCTGGACAGAATGAATAACATTCACGATTCCATCAAGTTCACCATGGAGACAGAGACCGATGGAAAAATCCCCTTCTTTGATGTCCTGGTGACCAGAAACGCATCCGGCGGGCTCGACACTGAAGTGTATAGAAAGGCCATCGCCGGCAATGCCTATATACCAGCCTCATCCAACCACGCACAATCCATCAAGCGCGGAATAATAAAAACATGTACGATCGAGCCCGAAATGTCTGCAGCAATGCATCAGCTCGCCACAAAGAAGAAAAGACACTGCAGGATATATTCGCCTTGAACGGCTACCGAGGTGACTTCATTCGAAGATGTTTGGCTGATCAGCCAGCGCCGCCGAAGTCGGACCAGCCGTCTGGGACCGGTCAGCCAGCGCCGCCGGGGTCGGACCAGCCGTCCGGGACCGGTCAGCCAGCGCCGCCGGGGTCGGACCAGCCGTCCGGGAACGGTCAGCCAGCGCCGCCGGGGTCGGACCAGCCGTCCAGGACCGGTCAGCCAGCGCCGCCGGGGCCGGACCAGCCGTCCGGGACCGGTCAGCCAGCGCCGCCGGGGCCGGACCAGCCGTCCGGGAACGGTCAGCCAGCGCCGCCGGGATCGAACCAGCCGCCCGGGACCAGTCAGCCAGCGCCGCCGGGGTCGGACCAGCCGTCCAGGACCGGTCAGCCAGCGCCGCCGGGGCCGGACCAGCCGTCCGGGAACGGTCAGCCAGCGCCGCCGGGATCGAACCAGCCGCCCGGGACCGGTCAGCCAGCGCCGCCGGGGTCGGACCAGCCGTCCGGGACCGGTCAGCCAGCGCCGCCGGGGTCGGACCAGCCGTCCGGTCCGATCAGCCGTCCGCGACCAGCGAACCGCCCTCGTTATGCCTCCATGCCTTATGTGAAAGGAGTAAGCGAGCCCATCTCCCGCTTTCTACGCGCTCACAACGTAATTGTAGGGCATTCGTCAAAAACTCTAAAAAAGTCACTAGTTAACGTGAAAGATAGGATTCCCAAGGCCAAGCAAAAGGGTACGATATATGAAATGCAATGTGAATGTGGCGAAATTTACATTGGAGAAACAGGGCGCCCAAAAGATGTCAGGCTCAACGAGCATGCTAAAGACATCGAGCACGGGCGGGTACAAAAGTCGGCACCCGCTCGGCACACTAGGCAGTGCGGTAGAAACATGCACCCCATGGAAGGCAAAACTTTGGCATGTGAGAGTAACTGGAAAAAGAGAATCGTGCGCGAAGCAATAGAAATAAAAGAAAAAGATCCATACATGAACAGAGATGTAGGAAAATTTGGCCTTAGTCCAATATGGGATTTCACCCTTAGAAATAGGTCGACATGAGCATAAGATGTCATCCATAGGAACTAAACATACACCCGGTTGTGCAAATTGATCTATTGTGTCCGATGTATCTCTGCAGACACAAGTATAGGTAGTAGGTATCCATATAGATGATTGGTTGCACTACTTGTTATGTAGAGGATCATGCAAGCTAAAAGACCGTGTCAGTTTTTTGGCAAGTGATATATTTTTGAAAAATGTAACCCGTCTAGGGAATAATTTTGGTGTGTGGTTTTTCATATATGTAATTGTTTTTATTTTGTCCAGTGACCAAGGGTGAGCAACATCATCCGAAATATATGGACTTGTGAGTTAGATATTATTATCCCAGAGAATAATCCGAGAAGTGACTATACATAACTAATTTCCTGGGAAGAAAAGACTTTAAAACAACATATGTTCTTACTTTCTTTCGGTCTGAAGCCTTTGTCATGTTTTTTTTTAGCTTTATTAAGGTGTCTAAACCTGATTATAGATATTTTTATTGGCCGGTAGGTGTATCTACACCTGTGTACTCATAGATAGAGTTTTCACCCTTCAACGGAATTATAATACTTTGTTACAGTGGTACGATATCGATTTTGTCACGAACCGATGCACAGTGGGCGGATAGGCCATTCTAGCGCGACAGGGCCTGAATCTTCGAACGGAACCCTTGGTTTTTCGCGAGTAATTCGCGTAGAAAGCGGCCGATCGCAACGAAACTTTCAGTATCCTCGCGATAACTATTTTCACAGCTAACCTGAAAATTTCATGACCCTGACCTTAATGATCTTTGACCTGTGACCTTCTTTCGAGACCATGTTTGGCCGGAATCGCGATTCAGCGTATGTTGGTTCGCATTAGCCGCGAGTTTGCAGTCTTTTCGTGGTTTAAAGCGTTCAAACATGGGATATTATGTTGCTCCCATGCATTAGGATGGGTGTCAAGGTCACCGGAAGGTCAGGTAAGGTCATTGACCTTTGTTGACCTTGGTTCACTTTTTCGAGTTTTACATGTTTCTAGGCTAGTTTTTGGAACTGAATTCGAATCTAGAAACCATTTGAACATTTACTATGTAGCTTTGGTGCCTTCGTAACATGTTACGAAGCTGTCAGAGGCGGTTGCCACCTACTACAAATACCCGGCAAAACCCTTACTGGTTGACCTGACCTGATCCGACCTGGCCTAAATGTATGAAGACATCATCTTTGATCATAAATAACATAATATTCGTGATCAGCACAAAACAACCCATAGCAGCCACCCTTTATGACGTTCTAACAGGTCCCGATTTTCCCGACTTTTGGGTCATTGACCTGACCTGGAAGATCCACCGATGACCTAGGACCTTATAATTGGATATCATCAGCTTCCTCTTGTCACGGGCAACACGCTCGTCTTTTCCGCGAAGCTCTAGCTCGATCAGGGGCGAAAAGCAGGGGGTCTAACGGATCCCTTCTATACGTTCGCGGCTGGAAAAACACCACTAGGGGCGAGGGTTAAGCTAAATCTGAGGGCTTATTTCAGAAAGACCGCTAAAAGAGCAATTGAATGCACTTTTCCGCGACGATGTAGCTCTATTGGTCCCCGAGGTAAGGGGCCTGTTTTTCGAGAAATGTTGATATATGCAACATTTTACCTTTGATGAACTCTGGTGACGTGACCTTTGACCTGACCTAGAAATGACTAATTACCCTATCTGGAATTTTGGGCGCTTCTTCGAATGCCACTTACCTACTACGTGTCGCTATGTGGCACAGGAGCCGAGTTAGAAGGGGAGTGTTCAATCAACACCTCCCGTCCCGGCGCGTTTGACGCCGAGGACCGGTCCGGCGCGGGTTGATGTTTGGCTCTGCTACATCCAAAGTCGCAAAAAGTCGCAAGAAATGACTGTTGGATCTTGTAGTGCAATGACTCATTGACATGTAGCGAGATTTTCGAAGCGGTACTTTGCGGTACTTTTTTTTAAATCTTTTTGTGTGTGACATCAATTATGTGAAATTATATTTTCGTCTTGAAATCTTTGCGGTGCAAATACATCATAACCAAGTAAGAGTTCGCCATTTTCATGTGGTTATGTGTGTTTTGCAGACCCGGAGCTATCGTTTGATGTATATAAATGTGGAATTCCTCCTCAAGTTGTGATTGTTTTCGTGGATCAAAGATACGTTGTCGAAGAGTGCGGGGACAAGTTCGGTCCAAACGGTTCCGAAGTTCGTGTTTAAGCTGAGTTTTCTTCATGAAATAGCAATTGTGTTTGAAAACAAAGACCACAGCAATGTACATAGTATGATCATTTTTGAACAAATTGGTATAGGTTTCATTGCACATTCACAACGTTCGATTTTTTTGCCCATGTCGTGCTAGACCTGGCGATCCGCCCAGTGTGCGATGTACGTAATTTTGTAGAGGCAGTTGGAACGCGATGCGGCGAAACGAAGCTATGGTTTATCTTGATTATATATGTTCGACAAAGGCCAGTGGCCGAAATATCACATATTTTCTATCAATACAGTACATTTTTCGGCACTTTTTTGTTCAATATCGAGGAAAGGTCATGCTAATATATTTTCGATGGGAGAAAACTGAAATGCGCCGCTTTTGGACGGAAGCCATTATAAACACTCCCAAACACCGAATTACAAGTAACTTAGACACACTGAGCATGAAAATGGTGTCCGGGACCCCTGTTTATGACCCTGAGGTCATCTCAGGTCACGAATGGTATCTAACAGTTTTTTCGCAAATAACTTTTGATAGAGCCATTCTAGAGCGATGTGTACAGCTCGACGACACGGATCGCCTGATATGCAACATGACCATTTTCAGTCAAGTTCAAGTGAAGCGTCTTGACGAGAGGAACACGATGCCCTTAAAAGTAACATCGTGCAAGGCTTGGATCAAAAGTTACTGCAGAGAAAATGTTTTAAAAAATCGGCTGTTTTGGCAGCTTTTGCTTCCTGCAGGCAAAACCGTTGACGTTAGGTCAAATCTGAGAGAATTACTCAGAAAGGGCGTTAATAGGGCTATCGAATGCGCTTTTCTGCGACGCTGTAACTCTATTGGTTCCCGAGTTATGCGTTGGCTTCTTGAAAATTGTCGACATTCGACCTGAAAATTGGCGAAATTTTGCCTTCAATGACCTCTGGTGACATGAGCTTTGACCTAACAAAAAAGTGACCGAAGTGATTTCGTCATTATTTTGGCGCTCTTTCGAACGCCGCCTTCTGCGTATCACTTCGTGGCCCAGCAGCCGAGTTAGAAGGGGTGGGGTGGGGTTCCAACACCCCCACCCCCAGCAGGGCGTGGAAATCCAGGACCCCGGCCCCAGTGGGGGGCGGGTTAACCCTCGCCGGCCGAGGGGGGGGGGGCGGGTGCCGCCCGCCATAGGGTTTTTTTTTCGCGATAGCTCCGAACACGCTGGCGATAGAGAGCTAAAACTTGGCATACCTGACCTTTAATTCAAGCCGGATCTTTTGACTCCAACCGAAGTTTTAGGTCAGGTCAGGTCACTGACCTATGACGTCATAAGTGAACCTCTGCCCGGTCTTCGATGTCGCAACTTCGCAACGCCCTCACTGCCAGAGGAGATGTCACAGGGAAATGAAGCTTGCAGGATCTAGTATCCATTATGAGCCTCACAACTTGTATATCTCGGATTTTTCCTAAAGGTCATATGAGGCCAGGTCATTTTCGTGACCTCACCATTATAAGTCAATGGGGAAAAATAAAAACTGCTATTCTGGCGCCGGGAACGATCTCCAACTATCTCAAGCACACAGAATCGTGATTTGATGCACTCCTTGCAAGGTTAGATGCGTCACTTTTGCAATGTTGACCTTGCGTGACGTCATTTATGACGTCATCAAGGTCATATTAGTTTTTCGTCAACAACTCTTGATCAAATTGAGCTAGCGAGTCGGGAAAACCACCAATGGACTCAGGAAGACCTGGTGAATCGACTGATATGCAACATTACCTCCCTCGACCAATTCGTGACCTGGGGGCGCTGCCCTGTCTGTGACCCGAGGTCAACACCCTGAGTTGACCTCACCCAAACAAAAAGTATATCATTCGAACGTATACGGCGCACACGCTCGTTTTTCTGCAACGTGCTAGCCCCCCCCCCCCTTGGCCGGCGCGTAGTTATGTAGAAAGCCAATAGGTCCGGTGAGGGGTAAGCTAGCACCGGGCCCTCGGGCCAGCGGAGGCAGGGGTAGCCAGTAACAGTTGGTAGCATTAGGCCAAATGGGCGCTCAAAAACTACTGCCCCATAGGGTTTCCATGTTAAATCGACCTTTTTCAAGCGAGCCCCATACGTAAGCTAGAAGATAAAATGCCAATATTATGGTGGGGAAAGGTAGCCTCAAGCTTCCTCTACAACCTTTCTATCTAGCGTTTTTCGATGCGGAGGCCATAACAGGTCCAAAAAGCATTGGGCGCTGCCCGAGGTACCAAAAGCCCCTCCATGAGAGCACAAGATCCTGCTCATGCGCACATTGCCTCAACCCTGTACTAGCGTACATTAGTGATACTGCTCACGGACTCGATCAGCCAATCAGCATCACTGATTACATTCATAGATGTCGCCAGTATTACGTAAATCCTGCTTGCGAACACATTCTAAGAATGAAACAACTGCGCCATTTCCGCCTTCCATAGATTCCTTCCATCTTAGTATCAACTATACGCTTTTCAAGTAACTTTAGACTAAGTTTTAAACTACGGTTAGTATGTTATTTCTGGTACATATAATTTAAAAATAACTGCTTTATGAATTTGGCTTTACTCTTCAGAATGGAGTGCTCTATTTTTTCCATATTCAAAAAATATATCACCTACCACCTAACTCATCCAGGTAAAATGTGCGCTTTCCGCGTCGTTGGTGTACCCGTTGTTCTATATACCCTGAGCGGAGGGGCCCCTTTGTCAAGTTGCCCTCCCCCCCTCCCCAACGCCAAGTCTGCGACCGCCCCCGACAATTTTGGGGGATGTGGTGCAGCTGTTTTTATTCATTTTTACTTTTTGCTTAATTTTATTTTATTTTTCGCCTTCAGGGGAAGGGGCATGGCCCGCGTGCTACGTCCCTGCCCCCCCCCCCCCTGGCTACGTCCCTTGCCGGCCGCAGCAACAGGAGTCTCGTCTGACCGTGTGCCATTCGCCTCTCGTCCCCAGCATATGTATCGTGGTGATGATCTTTGTCAACTACGGCGGCGGCCAGTACTGGTTCTTCCGACACGCTCCCTGGAACGGCCTCACTGTTGCCGACCTGGTGTTCCCCTGGTGAGACTTAGCAGGCACTGCGCCCCACCGACTTCGTGAATTATTTTTGATTTTTATTCCAACATTATTGGAGAACAAGTGCAAAACAGAGACAACATGAAGTTATCCCACACACTCGCACTCATCACAAAAAAAACATGGAGCCGGCATTCATGCACATTGGCATAGGAACGGCTTGAACATTGTGGGCTCATGGGTGCAGAAATTCACTGCCATAGACGTTGGGGTGAGGGTAGGGAGCCCCACTGGGTAGGTATTATGTTCCCTCTCGACTTTGGTAGGTATGTATCGCGGCTCGCCACCGATATAGGAAAACGGTTTCAAGGGGAGGCTCGTTGTGAGCTTCAAGGGGGTGTTCCGAAATGTAGAATTATATTGAACATTCAGATAGGTACCTAAATTACCCCGCCCCCCAAAAAAATCAATTTTCTGTTCATCTCGTCACGGGCAACACGCTAATTTTTTCTAGCTCGATCAGAGGCCAAAGGGCAAGGAGGTCCAACGGACCCCCCCCCCTTCCTATACGTTCGCGGCTGGCAGAGCACCAGTACGGGCGAGGGTTAAACTTACAATATTCAAACACAACAGCTCGGTATACCTACTGAAAGCAGCATTGTTCCCGAGCTCAGACAGAGCTGCATGGCATACATGGCCGACCGAACCATAGCATATGTGTGTGCAGTCGATCCGCCTACGTGCTGTGCCCCTGCACAACGGGGCCCATGGGGAGAACCTGAACTGGAGCTGCTGTTATTACAGAGCTCGGCGTTTGGTTCCAAAGTACTGTCATGGTGCTATTATGCCATTTCATTGACAATGTATCAAGGTCACTTGTTTGGCTAGAAATGTGACGCTCTGTCCATTCTGTCCACGGGTTCATGTGGATCATATCCGACCTGTCCACAGGTTCATGTGGATCATATCCGGCCTGTCCGCGGGTTCATGTGGATCATATCCGGCATGTCCGCGGGTTCATGTGGATCATATCCGGCCTGTCCGCGGGTTCATTTGGATCATATCCTGCCTGTCCACAGGTTCATGTGGATAATGGGCGCCAGCATGGTGTTTTCTCTGCGCAGCCAGATCCGCCGCTCCGTACCAAAGTACGTGCAGGGTACAGACCCGACGGGACCGGGGGGGGGAGGTATGTACAGACCCGACGGGACCGGGGAGGGGGGTGGGTGCAGACCCGACGGGACCGGGGGGGGGGTGCAGACCCGACTGGACCGGGGGGATACAGACCGGTCGGGCTGGGACCTGGACGGGCACAGACGTCCAGACCCGACTGGACCGGGGGGGGGGGGGATACAGACCGGTCGGGCTGGGACCTGGACGGGCACAGACGTGTATCTGTGTGACGGCGCTGCCCTGGTGTGTGTGTGTGTGTGCGCGCGTGTGTGCGTGTGCGTGTGCGTGTCAGCCGTCTGCCGTACTCTGTACTGTGTGTGTGTGTGTGTGGCCGGCCAGGTGTCAGATCTGGGTGCGTGTGCGTGTCAGCCGTCTGCCGTACTCTGTACTGTGCGTGTGTAAGCACTCACTTGTCAGGGCCGATGACGGGATACACACCGACCCGACAGGACCGATTTCCCTGTCAGGACCGAAAACCCGGTCCTGACAATTCCAAGACCGGGGCCATGTTCCTTGGCCTCTAAACATGCCCTAGGGCCATTTTGAGGTCGGTCCTGTTAAGTCGGTGTTCTGTCAATATGTGTGTAAAATGTGTGTGAAAATCGGCCGCCGTATACACTCTTCTGTCCGGTGGCGCCCCCTAATGAAGGGTCGGGCGGCCCATTGAAGCTGTGGTCCCTCCCGCGACCTCCCGCAGAGTCCAATTTGTTCCGGGTAGGGTGGCCGGGCAGGGTCGGGCCGAGCCGGGCAGTAAAAGTAATTAGCTGAGGAGCGAGTGGATAGTAGCGCTGGGTGTGCTGCTCAAGTTTCGCTGTAGTGACCAGCGGCACGGGCCGATGCTATCAGTGTTGGTAAAGACGAAATAAGAATAGACTGATGATCGACCTTACCTGACGTCACCTGACTCACCCTACCCAAAATGCCCAAATAATATATCATGGAACAAAACGATTGTGAAACAATTATGACAAAACGATTGTGACAAATAACAGAAGCGGTTGCGTGGCGTTTGATGTGGGTAAAAAGCAGGGATGCGGAGCCGTGAAAATTTCAGACGGCTCCGGCTCCGGAGAAAAAAATCGGCTCCGGCTCCGGCTCCGGGTGAAATGCGATGGCGACTCCGGCTCCGGCTTCGGCTCCGAGTAAAATGGTCCGGCTCCGGCTGCTCCGGCTCCGGCTCCGGCTCCAATACTCAGTACATCCCCTATGCAATTAAATACGGGTGGAAGAAACAAGATGATGGGATTGGTGCGCGCTGCTTCTGTGTTTGCATAACAAGGCTATTTTCATATTTTGACTTCCGCATGTTTTACTGCCTTGAACTGTCAAACCGAACTACCGGGTGATCATTTTTGAATGATACAAAAACATTTGTTAATATCAGCCATGTGTTAAACTGGATAGTTAAACCAAACACACCCATCAAACACGTACGGTGGGACATTTTATCTGGAACACACAGTCAGTCATTAATGTCAATAGCCAGCTTAGAGGAGGTGCCGAAAGTATGCACCCCTCGCGGACCGCCGACCAGCTGAGCTCCGCTCGATGCCGGGTTTGTCTGACCATTTTCTGCTGATTATCGCCGTTCCATGCTCCGGGTAAAGTCTCCTTCTACCACTATTACATAGATGTGCAATTGACTTCGGCTCACATCTGACCACACCTGTCATTAGGTGAGGGCAGACACTCAAGTACAGTCACGAGAAGTCCGGGCTGTAAGACGGGCGGTCGTGCTCGCTTATTCGCAAGCTGCAGGCTTACCAGCTTTGGGGCACGGGAAATCAATGACAGGTGCGGATGTGTGTGGAGAATCACACTCTTGTTGAAAAGAGTGTCAGAGACGCGTGAATTAGTCATACAAAGCCGGCCAAACGACAGGTTACAGCATTCTCTAGAAAGCCGTACCGTCCCCGGGTCCGCCAAACCAGTGCACTCGAACGCACTTCCATCAACAATGTCCACTTCGGAATTTTTGTTATTCTTAGTGTCTCCGTGCACTCCAAGATCCTTTGCAGGTTCCAGGAAGCCCGTATAACCGTGCTATTGCCTTTGCACATGCGCCATGAACTAAAATTTGTTGTGTTGCAAAGCCATCCAGCTGAGATATTACATCGTTACACTAAGATGTCCAAAAAGGGTATGCTATAAAACGGATGATATTTACCGTACCTTAGGACGGACTTGGACAATGTTGATAAAAAACAAAATGTCCAAATGTCCCTCATGTAAACCAGCACGTGAAATCAAAATATTTTGTCCTATCTTTGCACGTGGCGACTTTCTTTTTGTATCATTCAAAAATGATCACCCGGTAGGTCAATAATTTTTCCTCTTCAAAAAAAGGAGCCGGAGTCGCCCCCTTTTTTTGACGGCTCCGGCTCCGGCTCCGGCTCCGGGCAAAATATGCCGGCTCCGGCGGCTCCGGCTCCAGCTCCGGCTCCGGCTCCGCACCCCTGGTAAAAAAGTATGAAAATAGTTTTGGTGACCTGAGGTCAGAGGTCAGGTCAACGACCCTGAGCTGAGGTTTTGGTGTTTCGCAAATAACTAACAAAAATGGTCCGAGAGCTACAGTGGTACTATCGCATTCGTCTTGTCAAGACGCGTCGAATGACATATATTTTGCATGGAAAAGTTCAAGTTTTATGTTGACCTCATGTGACCTCGAATGACCTTCTTTTTACCTAGACACATGAATGGTAGCTTATATATACGATTCGTAACCGCTGATCACGAATCTGGCATCCAGTTTGCTGTAAGCATTCATTTAGAGCCTTAACCCTATTCCTGGCGGGCTCCGCCGGGACAAGAAACTGGCGGGGGGGGGGGCCCTGAGATCTCGAGAACGAAGCAAGATAGCGACAAGCGGTAAACGGCATCGGATACGCATGGACAAGGTCTACAATTTTTACTAAGGTCATTTTCAGGTCAGGTCAAAGATGACGTCACAGGGGTCGAAAAAGTCAAAATGGCGGCGCTAGATATGGAGAAAGTTTTTCTCGAATAACTTTCGAATTAGTCAAGATAGGAACAAACTAAGGGCATCATCGTGATCCTCTCGTCAATCCGCATCGAATGATATATATGTTGACCTCGAAAGGTCAAGGTCAAAGGTTGACCTCAGGTCACGTGACCTCGAGGTCATCATGTATATCATTCGATGCGTCTTGACGAGCTGAACACAATGAGACCATCCACGCGTCTGTATCTTGTTCCTGTACGGAGTTATTGGCCAAAAACCTTTGGTGACCTTTGATGACGTCACATGACCTCACAGCTGCCCAACAGCAAAACAGACCTCAAGGTAGTGAAGGTTGATCGTATATGAAGTCATGTATGGTATATGGGGCCATTCCGACCCGTTTTAGTGGTAAAAACAGGGAGTTGATTTTTCCCCCATTGACTTATAATGGGGAGGTCGCGAAACTGACCTGACCTTAGGTCACCGATATCAAAATTCCGAGATATACAAATTGCACATACCGGTACCCTAACTAAAGCCTGAAGAGAAGAAATTGATCGGTCAAAAACTCTAGCTCTGGCGTGATTGCAAACTTTTCTGAGGTAGGGTCACCAAACCGCCTCTGGTGACCTGACCTGAGGTCAGATCAACTCAAAATTTTCAGACATGTTGCGTAGAAGCCTTTTAGGAAAAGTCAGAAAATTTGAGCTTCCTAGCTCAACGCGTTTGGGAGAAATAACCAAAAAACCTCAGGGGGGGGGGGCTCCTGAGGCCCCCCCCGCCAGGAATAGGGTTAAGATGGCAAGAATGTCTTCATCATTTGGCCGACTTGAATCAGTGAAAAAACTTTTAGCAAGGAAACTCTCCTGTGACCTTGACCTTGTAGCAGCCTTGTATCGTTGGATGAAACTGGGTCGCACCAGACCTTTGGCGGAATGGTAATGGGAACGAAGCACCACGCACTTGATCTTTAATTTCATGCGTCTTACTTGCTGGTAAATACCAGGATTGCGGACTGCGGAGTCTGAGTCCAAATCTGGTGGAAGTTCTGACCGGAGTTAGAGTCGAAATAAAATCGATTTTGGAATCCGGAGCCAGACTCGGGGTCGGAGTCACCAAAATTCATCGACTCCGCAGACCTGTCATGGCTGCGGAATCGGAGTCAGAGTCTATCGACAGTTCAGCCCGGAGTCGGAGTCGAAATTGATTTTTGGAAGCTTGAGTCGGAGTCGAAGTCAGAGTACCCGAAGATCAATCGACTGCCCGGCCCTGGTAAATACATCACCCGTCGTGACCTAGTTCCCCTCACTTTTTCTGCGAAATTACGTCGCTATGTGCCAGCAAGCATTTACAATGTATCGCAAAAGGTCTCATATAAGGATGTCAATTTTGGAACCAGGGAGCCATTTTCAGTGGATCTGAGCGGCGCTGGGATTAAATTCGCGCTAAATTGGTGCTCGGCCACACTGTGCAGCGGTTGCTGAGATATTAGCCTTTTAAACCGATGAAAATGACGTCACTCTGACGTCATTTCTGGCCAACCTATCATAGGCAATTGAACAATTTTCGAACACAATGTGTAAAAGGAATGTACGAGAGGGTAGTGAAAGTTTCGCGACGATCGGCGCAGCAGTTTTAATGATATTGCGAAAAGACTGGAGGGGACAAAAATAGCCCCCCCCCCAACAGGACGAGGGTTTAAAGTGTTACAGGCCGGGCCGGTCCGAGCCGGGCCGCTCCTACCGAGATTTGTCCGTAATATTGAAAAGACCGCTTCGCTCCCTCGCTCGCAACAAGTAGTATCTGATTCTGCTCACTATTATCATTCTTGCAATTGAAGGAGTTTCAGGTCATTGAAGGCACATGACGGAGTGCAAGCTACTAGCCTTGCCTCTGTTTTGTATTCCGACTTGTAGCCATGCAGTCTCTCGGTGCTTTTTGATCGTAGATCGGGGATGGATATGGCTAATCCTTTCCGGAATGCCGCGCTGGCGACGATCGGGTGGGAAAGGGAGGGCAGGAGGGTAGCCGCGTCCCGACTCCAGCCAGGCGTGACGAGAAGGGGTGACCGTCCGTCCCGGGGAACGCGGATCCACGCAGGCGGCTGATGTGGCATGGTTGCGCAGTGCTCATCTCAGGCTAAACACGCGATGAAGCATCAGCTCGCGTTTTTTATTGGAGTCTTGCTAGTTACTGGAGGGTTTGTTGACGAAAGTCTACAATTGCTTCGTAAATAAGCACCCGGCAGTTGGTGGGGGTATTTCGCCACCCGCCATTTGCTGGGGGGGGGGGGGGTAAACGCCCCCAGCCGATAACTCGAGAACCTATAGACGCAGCGAAACGCACGAGAGGGCAAACGAAAGAACACGACGATGATACTTCCTACATTTATCATGCTCCTCGCAGCAGCTCTCAACGATATACGAAACAATAAACTTCAATCGATTCCCTAGAGGTAACCAAAATTTGGTGCGGCTGCGGCGCGCCGTATTTTTAGCTATAGCGCGGCGAAAAAGTGGGGATGTACCTACGCCCCCCTCCCCATCTACTCGCGGATTTTAAAGGAATTATCAGGCCCAGGGTTTGAGAATTTGCAAGGGATCGACTTGTTCTTGCTATTGCTGGATTTCAAAAGCAGTGCTGATTCTAATGATATGCATACCTACGCACTAATGGTCACTCTTCAGACTGGTATTTAGTGTTAATGCCAGTAAGACACCTTGGGGGGGGGGGGCGACAGACGAGCGAGCGAGGGGGTGGCCCTTGCATGTGCGTAATTGCGAGGGGGATGTTACTTCCAACTGACTTGTGCACGGTTGACGGTAGTCGGTACCCTACTAACCGGTCTCTAGCGATGTACCAAGGCGATGTCTATAGCTGCCCCCCCCCCCCCCACCTTAGGATTTTGTTTTGAATCGTCGCTAATATGAAAAGGCTGTGAATTTGGTAAAAAGTACAGTCCACAGCAGAAGTAATGTGGGGTTTCAGTCATGGGTATGTTCTGCTTCTGAAGCTTAGGAACGATTAGCCAGACTACAATGAAACTTTGAATGTAGCTTATATGTATCGTCACCCTTGCAGCTGCAACTTTAGCTATTGACATCTTCTTTTCGATCACTCCACATTAAATAATCGCCAGTCAAAGCCAACCGTTGAGATTGGTAAAACCCTACATTACTTTAGCGGTGGGCTGTACTTACCTGATTTTCCCGAGTTTGTTTGGTTTCGGTATTTTCCCATGGTTTATGCTTGTATTTGCTTTGGTATCGGTATCACGATTTTCCTTAATTGACATCACTAGTATGGTGTATAGCAGCAGCTTAAAGGACTTTAACCCTCGCATGTGTGCGGCGTTTGCCAGCTTCTAACTGTAGGGGGGGGGGTTCGGTTGGACCCCCCTTGCCGTTTGGCCCCTGATCGAGCTAATGCTTCGCGAAAAAAACGAGCATGCTGCTCGTCACGAGACAAAGCCGATGATAGGTACCCAATTTTGAGGTCCTAGGTCATTGGTTGAACTTCCAGGTCAGGTCAATAAACCCCCTCGCGATTGGCTCCTATGGCACTTAGAAACGCCAAATTTACAGGGTAGGTGGGTCAATACGAGATCTCGCCCCTGTGAAAGTTTGGTGACTCTTAGTCAATATTTAGAGGGCATTTGAGGGGTATGAATGCAAAAACTTTACTAAAACATGTCAAACGTTTTTCGCTTATAACTTTTTACCTAGTAAAGATAGAGCAAAAATAAAAGCACCAATGAACTCAGGACGTCCGCATGCACATCGAATGATATACTTTATTACCAGTATAACGCCTTTTGTGGCGACTAACGGAGCGAGCGAGAGGGTGGGCCTTGCACGTGCGAAATTGCGAGGGGTTACCTCTAACTGACTTGTGCACGGCACCTTACTAACCGGTCTCTAGCGATGTGCCAAATTTGAGCACAATCGGCCCAGCCGTTCTCGAGATCTGGAAGCGGCACCCTGCACGTGCGCACGTGCAAAATGGGTCCCAACTGACTTGTGCACGGCACCCTACTAACTGCTCCGTAACCGTGTACCAAATTTGAGCGCAATCGGTCCAGCCGTTCTCGAGATCTGGAAACGACCCCTGCACGTGCGCACGTGCAGCAGCACCCCAACTCTGGCACATGGATATGCATTGCCTAGTGGGTGCCTACCTACATGCCAACTCTCAGCGCAATCGGCCCAGTAGTTACCGAGATATTGCAACAATTACAAAAGTGACACCTCTTCGTTTTGCACGTGGCACGTGCATAAGGGGTCACCCACATGCATCGGGAATAGTGCAATACTTGGTAGAAGGAATGGAGCTACCCTACAAAAATTACCGCATGTAAATCGGTCAAGTGGTTGCTGAGATATAAGCCTCGCAAAAGCGTGACCACGGCCGGCCGGCCGGCCGCCCGGCCGCTCATACTAAGAAATTTCCGTTAATCTAAGGAAAGACTACGCTCGCTTCGCTCGCTCCGTAACCAATTTAAGTGAACTCTGGAATTCAGTTGCCCCTAAGCTAGTCCAATTTTCCCCTGACCTTGTACCGGTTTTGTGACCTGGTGACCTAACCTGAAAATACTGGGACTTCAAATTTTCAGGAAAGGTACGAAAAGGTTGCCCCAGAGGGTATGCAAAATTTGGCGCCGCTACGCGCCGCCGTTTTTACGGTATTTGCGAAAAACCTTAAGGGGGGGTTGCATCAACCCCCCTCGCCGGGCGAGGGTTAATAGCCGTTTTCACGACGGCCATCTGGTACACATTTGGGGCACATCTGGTAGAGATTAGGTGCAGATTTGGTCAAATTAGGCTCATTGTGTCTCTTAGCAGCTATCAGCTAGGGTTGCACTAATTGCTTATATGCCTGCTTTGTCATATTATCAGAGAGCATCATCGATTAAAACACTGAAATAAATTCATAAAATGAAGATATTTGCTGTAAAAGAGATTAGGTGCAGATTTGGTCAAAAAGGTGCATTCGCCTGATAGCCCGTCGTGAAAACGGCTAATGACAACTGTGTATTTACTTTCTTCTTTTATCGCTCCGAAAAGTGCCCATCAGAAACACAGACCGACATGATGGCGATGCTTGTGGTCATGATACGGCCACACTAGTGCTTCTCGGCGGGTTTTCAAGCTGGCCGCTGGCCGCTGGTCTCTTGTGGATTCAGCTGCGTCCACGTGGGAGAAATAGTGACCGCATGAACGAAAGCGGAATGTGGGAGCGACCTCCCCTTGGACTTTATCTAACACGTGAAATTTTGGCGGCCACCATTGCCCTTTGTATCAGACCCGGAGTCGGAGTCGGAGTCGGTCAGGAGCCCGGAGTCGGAGTCGAAGTCGGATTCGGAACAGCACTACCACGACTCCAAAACCCTGAATTACAATGTGCATGCATGTACCCTTCAGAGTGTCTCCAGCGTAGGGTCCTGATGAAACATCTCTTAAAGTTTTCTTAAGCTGAGTGTAGCTAATTACGGTGGCCCATGAATCGATTCGAAGGTATCATAGATTATAGATTTTAGATGCAGCATGCTTTGATATCCATCAGGAATGGAATCGAAATCACAGATAAGGCACTCCCACTCGGATGCAGACGCGTGCAATGTGCATGGGTCCGAACTCCGAATCACGAAAAGTATGCATGATCTCAGTGGATCTAGGAATCCTGATTGCTCTGTTCCGTCGTTTCCCTGGACTCAGGATACTCAAGTTTTCCTCAGCCCGTAATGTATTCGAGCATAGTCCCATATACTGCGTTCTATATTAGTTTATGCTTCGTCTGTTTCGTCATTCCTTCTTGGAGCCGTGCAGTCTCTCGCCGCTTCTTGATCATCCCTGGGAGCCAGGAAGGATGGGTAGCGGGTACAGCTAATCCCTGACCACCTGTAGCGCCGTCGAGGTTCGGCGTGGGAAGGAGGGGAGGGGGCTGGATGGGGACCGGTTCCCCTTCGCGAGGTGTGACGAGGAAGGGTGACGGCTCTGTCCCGTGGAGCGCTGACCCACGCAGCCGATGTGACTCGTTATAACTTGTAAGTTTGGACGCATTAGTTTCCAAGCTTTTGTCAGCCTTGGGGACCGTAAGTAGGTAGGGTAGTGTGGGGTAATTTGAACATATTTTTACGTCTTCTCCGTTGTACCAAATTCCAGTTCAACCCTGGATGAAGAAAAACTGCTTCAGTAGCGCAAGTGTCACTTGCTTTCAACATGCAAGCCTCATTTTTGGACGAGCCGAGCATACCTTGAATAGCATAGCCTCACTTCTCCACCAAGTCACGGTGTGTTCAAATTGTCCCACCGTGGGGTAATTTGAACATACTGTCTTTACCTGTCATAAAAACGATAGTCTCGCCAGCACCGATGGTGTTTGACCCATAAACAAATAGGCAGAACAATTCTTAACCCGCGCCCCACTGGGGTCTGTGTATAACACGCCCTACTGGGGGGGGGGGGGGGGCTATTCATAGCCCCCCCTCCTAACTCCGAAACTACTGGGCCGATCGTCAAAATTCAAACGGCGTCTGATAGCTCCGGAAAAACTGTCGAGCGAAACCTAATTTCATTGACCTCGAGGTCACCGATGACGTCACAGGTCAGGTCAAAGTAAAAATTATTAGCACTTTGGCTTGTTCACATTTTGGGCTCTGGCCGCCGTATTACAAGTCAGATCAGGCTCATTTTTGGTTTCCACACTCGTGAACAGATACTCTAGATACCTTGAGGGTACCAAACTTGTACTTTGATTTTCAGGTCAGGGTCAGGTCATCACAGGTCACGAAAATGTTATATCATGCGTCGGTCACGTGACACATGTTTTATGGTCCATGTAGGCCAGAGATTTCGAATTTGATGTCGTCTATGTCATTCGAGGTCATTTTGAGTCGAATTTAGCTTAGGTCAGGTCACTTTCAGGTAAAAAAAGGTCAAATTTTGAAGTTGAAATTTTTCAACAAAAAAGGTGTCTATTGGATGCAGTTTGAGCTCAGGAACACGATGGTGCCATTTATATTGGTGTACGATGCCAAATACGTACTGAAAAATTGATTTGAAAAATTAATAATTGTGAATTTTTTGCAATAATGCGTATAACTTGGCCATTTTTGAAGATATTTAGCTAAAACTTGCTAGAGTTAGTCATAATCATGCGTTCTGTCACATATATTCCGGTTTTTTCGAAAAGTCAAAAACTTTTTGAAAAAAATATAAAAATACAAATTTTGAATATTATTATATAAAATTTTCGAAATTTTCTAAATTTTGAAAATCCGAGATAGCAGTTTGATAGCGCGGTCAATTCTGAGTTCTTTCATGCAAAGAAATTGGATCTAGCTTAAAAACTGAGCTCTTGGGAGCGATTGCCGTGGTTCAATGTTTTGCGTCGAAATCGGACGAACATGACGTCACTCTGACGTCATTTCCGGCCGACCTATGGTAGCTACGAAGTTCAAATTTTGACACAAGGTGTCAAATTGATGCAGCCGAAGGTACTGAAAGTTTGGCGTCGATCCGTCAAGCGGTTTGGAAGTTATTGGAGAAAAACGGGAGGGGGGGCTATAAATAGCCCCCCCCCCCCAGTGGGGCGCGGGTTAACATACCTTCACTTGAAAAATCAACACAACAGCAAAAGTCACAGTTGCAGAGTATCAATATCTGCACGCTGCACACCGATCAGTTGACAGAATTCGCCCCTCTTCAATTAAGAGAACGTCTATCTTTTTTGTTCGATAAAAACTCTCCCAACCGTACTACATCTGTTAAAGTGGTGCCAATCGAAACCTGGACATTTGGAGTTCTGATTTTGTCCAATGTCCAATTCGGAATTGGTTGGACAAAGGTAGCAGACTGGACAACATTGGACGATGGCTTGCTACACTTCAGCGCTTTTTGTAAAGTAATCGTGCATAGCATTAATTGGCGAATGGAAAGCTTCCTAAGCTCTCAATATAATGAACACTTTTCGGCTGGTAAAATTACATGATAAGCAATATAAATGACGGTTTTGAGTGTTGATAGCTGCATAATTTTCGGACATATTTGGACAAATAGTTGACTTTAACATTTTTGGACGGAAAATCAACAAAAATGCCGGACATTAGACGGATATTAGACGTAAATTTTCTAAAACTGGCATCACTTATCTGCTACTGCCTTGGGTCGAAAATATTGGCAAAAAAAAACTGGGAGCGTTGTTTTTTTCGGAGCTATCCCTGTCTTCATTCAAATTCTCACAGTATGTTCAAATTACCCCACACTAAAAGTTATTTTGCCAGTTTAAAAAACAGGGTTCAAAAGTAAATTTCTTTAATTGAAGGCACCGATTAGGTCATTATACAACAAAAACCGTTGCGTATTAGGCGCTAGCAATGCAAGATTTTGCGCTGCAATGAAGTTGCAATGACGTGTTGTTAGGCGTTTTTCCTTGTGAAATTGATTTTTTACACTGTGCGTCAACATCTTCATTCCCTGAAACTTAAAACCCCGTTCATATGATAGCCCTTTTAGTTACGATAATTTCTCTCATTGGTCTTATTGTCATGCCACTTATGGATTTTCCGTAATTTTCTGTTATTCACACTATGTTCAAATTGCCCCACATGTTCAAATTACCCCACCCTACCCTATGCCTCGAAGCGATATATCCATTGGTCACCGCAGGAATTGGAAGTCGTGGTAGCGGTGCTTTGACACTGACTCCGGACTACTTCTCCGGGTTCAGGCGCGGATACAAGGGGGGGCCATGGGACCCATGGTCCCCCCCCCCTTGGCCGATTTTTTTTCAAAAATAAAATAAAAAGTTAAAAAGCTGAAAAGGGGGCCTCCTGAAAATAAAGTGGCCGAAATCCAATGAGTTTTTTTTTTAACCTACCCACTTAGTTATTTCTCGTTCGTTCATTTATTTCATAATTCGTTTATTCATGTTGAGATGTTGCCTGAACAGCTAGATAAGCTCAATAGACGCAGTTTTTTTGGGGGGGGCCAACAAGTGGGAAGATGGGGCCTCCAACAGGTGGGATTATGGGGGCCTCCTGGTTTCTAATGGCCCCTCCCTTGGATATTTTCTGGATCCGCCCCTGTCCAGGTTCCTGTTCAGTTTGAACTGAAAATAATTCTTCCCGGAGCTGACGAATTAAAGGGACCCTCCCATCTTTGAAAAAGCTAATGTATTGCCATTAAAGCGATGTCCTCGGGTTCAGAAAGATCTAAAATGAATATTTACCAATTTTCACCGAAAAGTATTCACTGGTTTTTAAGATAATTTACTTTTAATTTTGTTTACCTACTTTTTGGGATCTCCGTTGTTCCTAGCGACTTCATTTGGAAGCAATAATATGACATCCTTTTAGTGCGGCAGACGTTGCGCGCAAAGCAGCATATACCATCACGTGTTAATTGATGGTTTAGTATAAGATTTAAAAATCGGTAGATCTCCGCTGACGTCACAAATTTAACCCTATTCCGGGCGGGCTCTGAAAGGTTCGATTCTGGGCGGGGGAGGGGCCTTTTCGCCCCCCCCCCCCCTTCAGATCTAAAAAACAACACATCGCAGCAACAAACGGCAAACGGCGTATGATAGGTCGTTTAAAGACCTACAACTTTTACATAAATTATTTTCAGGTCAGGTCAATATTGAGGTCACCAGAGGTCATCAACGATAAAACGTTTTGAAATTAGTTACCTATATAACTTTTAAACTAAGAAACAAAGAGACATAAAATTAATATATTTTTTGTTGCTCTCGTCGAGGCGATGCGAAATAAGTATGCGATGACCTTCACAGGTCAATTTGAAATTTGATCCCAGGTCAAGGTCAGGTCAACATCAATGAGATTGTGGGGTATGGTCATGCTGCTACCAAACGACGCGCCTTGACCAGGCGAGCAGTTTGGTACCACTTACAAGTCTTAACCCGCGCCCTGGTGTGGGTCTGAGCCACCTTCGCCCTGGTGGGGGGGGGGGGGCCAAAATGACCCCCCCCCCGTCTAACTCGAAAACGAAGAGGGCTAGGAAGACGCGGAAAAAAGCAAACGAAAGCCCATAACAAGTACGTTCGAAAGTATTTCGGTCATTTTTTCGCTAAGGTCAATATTGAGGTCGCTAGAGGTCATCATAGGTCAAATTTCAGTGTTTTCGGTGTTGCCGGACATATTCCGCTGTAGCTCGGAAACTAGAAGAGCTAGAGAGCCGCGGAAAAAAGCAATCGATAGCTCTTTTCAAGCTCTTTCGCCAAGGTTCGTCAGATTTGACCTCAGCTCAACGGTTTGGCCTACAGAGGTCATGCAAGGTCAACTTGGCAAATTTCGTTGAAAATGTTTTTAACTATAGCATGCATTCACGAGAAAATAGAGAAACGATTCATGCACCATCGTGCTTGGCTCGTCGAGACGCGTCGAATGATATATAGTTTGACCTCGAAAGGTCATTTTGAAAATTTGACCTCAGGTCAAGGTCATGACCTTACCGAAATAGGTCATGCTGCATATCATTCGATCCGCATTGACGAGAAAAACACGATAAACGTCGAACGGAGTCTCTATCTCTATTCAATAACAAGTAAGTGCAGAAAAACCGCTGGTGACCTCTGGTGACCAGGGAGATGACCTAGCGTGACCTCAGCGAGGTCACAAGCAAATGGTTTCACATGGGCTGTGATTTGCTGACCCAAGACACTTCAATAACGAAATATAGGAACAATCACGCCCGATTTAGCTGAAAAACAACTACTTTTCGATTCTCCCATTGACTTATAATGGGGAGCAGCGATGACCTGACCTGACCTTAGGTCACATTTATAAAAAATCCGAGATAGCCATTTTGTAGAGCTGGGTGACATCTTCAAGTACTGTAAATTTTACATCGATCGGATAAAAGCTGTGCCTTTGAGAGAGCTTTGAACTTTTTTAGAGGTGGTGTCAGTTTTGGTGACCTTGTGACCTGACCTGACCTGACCCGAACCCCCCAAAAAAGGACATGATGTAAAAATGTTGAATAAACAGCTATACAAAGTTTCAGGGCGCTAACTCAAGTGGTTTCTGAGTTATCGCTGAAAAACCACAGGGGGGGGCCAAAATGGCCCCCCCCCCCCACCAGGGCGAAGGTTAAGCACCGTCATGTCGTGATTTATTGACAGAAAAACGATTTATGACGTCACATGACCTCAGATGAACTTTCCCGGTGCCCCTGTCAATTAGCGGCACCAGGATCATCACCGATGAGATAATTTTCCATAATATTGAAAGAATTGGGTGGTTTTGACTCGTTTACACGAAGCAGGAGGCGTTTCAATATTTTCCCATAGATAGGTTTGCAATGTAAAGGTCACGAGTCTGGCCTGACCTCAGGTCACAGATATAAAAATTCTGAGATAAACAAATTGCACATACTGGTACCCTAACTAGAACCTGAAGAGAAGAAATTGATCCGTCAAAAACTCTAGCTCTGGCGTGATTGCAAACTTTTCTGAGGTAAGGTTATCAAACCGCCTCTGGTGACCTGACCTGACCTGACCCGGCAACTTTTTTTTGTCAACATGTGCGCAATGAATGTTCAGAAAAAGTCACCGAGTATGAGCTTTCAGTCTTGCGGCGTTTGGCAATGGTAGAAGAAAAACCTGAAGGGGGCCTTAAAGCCCCCCCCCCGCCCGGAATGGGGTTAACCCTCGCCCTGGCAGGGCATTTTTCATAACACGGCCTGGCAGGGGGAGGGGGGTTGATGCGACCCCCCTCGCGATTGGCTCCTATGGCACCTAGAAACACCAAATTTGGTAGGTAGGTGGGCCCCTTGGAGTTCTCACCCCTGTGCAAATTTGGTTGCTCTAGGTCAATATTTAGGGGGTTTTTGGGGCGTATAAATGTAAAAATTTTGCTAAAACAGGTCAAAAGTTTTTCGCTCATAACTTTTGATCCAATTAACCCTCGCATGTGTAGGGGGGGTCGGATGGACCCCCCCCCCATGGTTTTTCGCGAATAACTCGCGTAAAAAGCGGCCGATCGCGACGAAACTTTCAGTACCCTCGCATTGATCAATTTTACACCTACCCTGAAAATTTCATGACCCTGACCCAAATGACCTTTGACCTGTGACCTCTTTTCCGAGACCATGTTTGGCCGGAATCGCGATTTCGCGTATGTCGCCTCGCACTAGCCGCGTGTTTGCAAGCTTCTCGTGGTTTCAAACGTTCAAACATGTGATTTGATGTTACTCCCGTGTGTGTCAAGGTCACCTGAAGGTCAGGTCAGGTCATTGACCTTTGGTGACCTCGGGTGACCTCGGGTCACTTTTTCGAGTTTTACATGTTTCTAGGCTAGTTTTTGGAGCTGAATTCGAATTTAGCAACCATTTGAACATTTACGAAGTAGTTTTGGTGACTTCGTAACATGTTACGAAGCTGTCAGAGGCGGTTGACACGTACTACGAATACCCGTCACGACGCCTACTGGTTGACCTGACCTGACCTGACCCGACCTGGTCTAAATGCTTCAAGACATCATCTGTGATCAAAACTAACACGATATTCGTGATCAGCACCCCGAAAAACCCCTTAGCAGCCACACTTTACGACTTTCTAACAGGTCCCGATTTTCCTGACTTTGGGTCATTGACCTGACCTGGAAGGTCAACCAATGACCTAGGACCTTAAAATTGGGTATCATCGGCTTCCTCTCGTCACGGGCAACACGCTCGTTTTTTCCGCGAAGCTCTAGCTCGATCAGGGGCCAAACGGCAAGGGGGGGGTCCAACCGACCCCCCCCCCCTCCTACACATTAGAAGCTGGCAAACGCCGCACACATGCGAGGGTTAAGATAGAGAAAAAAGAAAAGCACCAGTGAACTCAGCACGTCAAGGCGCGTCGAATGATATACATTGTTGTTTGCTTAAGTGTACTTAAAGTTTTTCTTAACCCGCGCCCGGCTGGGGGTCCTGGATTTCCACGCCCTGCTGGGGGGGGGGGGGGTGTTTGAACACCCCCCCTTGTAACTCGGCTCCTGGGCCACGTAGCGATGCGCGGAAGGCGGCGTTCGAAAGAGCGTCAAAAATAATGACGAAATCACTTCGGTCAATTTTTTGGTCAGGTCAAAGGTCAGGTCACCAGAGGTCATTGAAGGCAAAATTTCGCCGATTTTCAGGTCGAATGTCGAAAATTTCCAAGAAGCCAACGCATAACTCGAGAACCAATAGAGCTACAGCGCCGCGGAAAAGCGCATTCGATAGCCCTATTAAAGCCCTTTCTGAGTAATTCTCTCAGATTTGACCTAACGTCAACGGTTTTGCCTGCAGGGGGCAAAAATTGCAAAAATAGCCGATTTTTTCGGAAACAGTTTTTCTGCAATAACTTTTGACCCAAGCCTTGAACGAGCTTACTTTTACCGGCATTGTGTTCCTCTCGTCAAGACGCATCGAATGAACTATAACTTGACCTTGAAAGGTCAACTTGAAAATTTGACCTCAGGTCAAGGTCATGACCTGACCGGAAAGGGTCATGTTGCATATCAGTCGATCCGTATCGTCGAGCAGAACACATCTAAGGCGTTTTCATCGCTCTAGCATGCCTCTATCAAAAGTTATTTGCGAAAAACTGTTAGATACCATTCATGACCTAAGATGACCTCAGGGCACAAACAAGGGTCACGGACACCATTTTCATGTTCAGTGTGTCTAAACCACTTGTAATTCGGTGTTTGGGAGTGTTTATAATGTGTTTTGTCCGAAAGAGGCGCATTTCAATTTTCTCCCATTGACTTATAATGGGGAGGTCGCAAAATTGACCTGACCTTAGGTCATCGATATCAAAATTCTGAGATATACATTTTGTACATGCTATTGCTCTTAGCAATCGCTGAAAGTTTCAAAGCGATCGGTCACTCGGTGTAGCTATGACAGACATTGAAACTTTTTATGAGGTGAGGTCACTTCAAGTGACCTGGTGACCTGACCTTGAATGACCTTGGTCTGAAATTTTCACAACATGTGTAGAATTGATGTACGATAAGGTGTACCAAAAACGGCGGCGCTCCGCGCCGCCGTTTTTGAGATATTCGCGAAAAACCACAAGGGGGGGTGTTCAAACACCCCCCCCCCAGCAGGGCGCGGGTTAATTTTTAAGTAAACTTTAATTAACTAATGAAGTTTAAGTTAACCAAATTGCATCATATCGCATATCATTCGATTCGACTGATCAACAAGAACACAATGATACCATTTTTTAAGCTCTAGCGTCATTATGTGCCAAGTTATTGGCAAAAACGTCATTTGACCTCAGTTGACCTCATTTGACCTGACCCATGGATAAGTACACCAAACAAAGAAGCACCAAGTGACCTGTTGTTACTAACTATGGTTTCAAAGCACAAAAGTGATGGAACGAAGCGGATATCTCCAGTATTTTCCGAATTTAGTATTTTCCCATAGGCTTAACATTACGACGTTACTGACCTCAGGTCCGTGACCTCTAAAAACCCGAACTATATGTTATACAACTCGGTGAACTTAGCACATCCTGAAAGATTGAAGGAAATCAGTCCAAAACTCTGAGTTGGACAGGTGCAAAAAGAAAATTGAAATTTGACCATAACCTTGTACCAGTTTTTCTGACCTGGTGACCTGACCCAAGGTCACTTGGACTTGAAATTTTCAGGTCATATGTAAAAGGGGTGCCCCATAGGCTGTGCCAAATTTGGTGGCGCTGCGCGACGCTGTTTTTACGCTATCTTCGAAAAACCTTAGGGGGGTTGCATCGACCCCCTGCCAGGGCGAGGGTTAAGGGGCATTCAAATGCATTAGCCCCTTAGAATCTGAAAACTGCAAGTTTGAAATTGAATATATCCGAATTAAAGCAATTATCGATGTTGTGAGTACCCAAACCGGTAAGTGCAAGCTAGGGACCCCATTTTGGCCATCTCAACTCAAAACTAATGTTAAGGTGGGATGGTCACTTAAAGCCTTGCTCTGCGGGTGGAATATGCGCATTACTTCGTCATGTCCAGATTCTAGCTAGAGGGTAAGCAGACTACACTACGTTATTACTTGAAAATATGCGCCGTACCCGCAGTCCGAAGTAATGTAGCTGCTACATACAGATGTATTACCCAAAGTCACCGCCCTGCTGCCCACTGGCGCCCTTCCCACCTATCGCGCCCTCCTTTGAATTTGGGCGGCCGCCCTCCTCCCTTCTGGCATCATCGTGTTGAGCACTGACTTGCTACCCATTGGCGCCCTCCTTCCCATTGGTTCCCTCCTACTGAATGTTGATCGGGACCCTCCTACCTATGGGCGCCCTCGTGTTGATCGTCTCCCTCCTATCCACTGGCGTCTTCCAGCGGTTCAAGCTCGCTGCAGCATCGCTGTGTCAACGCCATCGCCATCAATCAGTAGTGGTTTTAGTTGTAAATGTTGCTGTTTAGCTGGGACATGGTTTATGCTATATGCATAAAACGTTCTTTTGACACCAGCTTTATTGTTTTAATGGAAGCTTTCAAGAGCACTTCGGCTCCCTTCTTCAGCCAAGTTACGTAGAAATACTAAAAAGCAGTAATACAAACATCGAGATGTCGTTGAATTATTATCAGGTATCATAAAATATTATCAGGTACCTTATGCATATACAATATACATACAGTCATTGCAGCCACGTCACAAACTCACAATAAACTCGAGAAAAGAGGACAAACACGTTCGCTCAGTCACGGACGGACGTGGCAGTGCACTACAGCCACTCGTCTATGGCCGAGTAAAACAGTAGGGTTTAAACGTCATTTTCAGCGCTCCCCGCTTACGCAACCTCAATGTGAGATATTGGCAACAAGGTACTGATTATAGTAAAATGATATAACTTTACATAATAATGTATTTTGCCTTTTATCTGACATTGATCGTAGCTCAGATTTTGTGGTAAAAAGGTTATATTCTACATTTGAACAGTACCTACATTGTAGTTATAACAGTATCCTGTGCCTGTATAACAGGAATATAAAGTCAACTTTTTCATGAACAGTGCCGTTCTATACCTATATCTACTGCAATGGTAACGATTTAAGAAATAAAAAGAACAGATATAAGTTGTCATGCGTAAAGGACCTAACTATGTACATAGATAGGCATAAAAATAATGCCTTTCCTTAGATATTGTATGTGTTTCATCTAGGGCTGTAGTTCTGAGCATGTATGATTTAACCCGCGAGTTGCTGGTGGGGGGGGGCGTTAAACGCCCCCACTTTTTTCGCTGGGCCATAGCATAAAAACGGCGCGCCGCAGGCGCGCCAAATTTTGGGTACCTGTAGGGAACTGATTGAAGTTTATTGTGACAATGTTTCAAAAAATCGGTCGGAAAATTTTTGAGATATCGAGGTTTTAGTGACGTCATGATTTCTGAGTTTTCGACCAAAAACGGCATATGTTCAAAAAATCATATAAAATCACAAAATAGACATACAGACATGCCGTAAACGCCATTAGACTGCCAATACCTTGAACAAACAAATGGCTATCTTCGATTATTGATTATCGTTCCGAATTTTCCAAAATCTTGAACTGAACCTTAGCAATTTCTCGTGACTTCTTCACGACCATGATACATGTATTTCTTAAATTGAGCTTTTTGAGCCAAACACGTACACAAATGACAAAATGAATATCACCATCGTGTTCTACGCCCCAAATTACCCATAAAACATGTGTCACAGGCTGCGAATATCAGTTTTGATTTTCGGGGATATGTGCCTACCCGGTTGACCTGACCTTGACCCTGACCTATGATGCTTGACTGACCCCTACATGGAGCTGACACTCTTGTAGACCTTATATGATGGATTTGCACCGTTTTGACAGAGTTTATGACGAGAGGCGCCCATTGCGAAGCCCTGAAGTCCATGCTCAACTGAAAGCCCGATTTCAGGTGTTTGACCTGACCTTGACCCGACCTGTGACCTCAAAATTCATTTTTAAAGTACTCATCTGAAGCGTCTCGTCGCGTTCTTTCGTTTGCCGCCTCGTGCGTTTCGCTGCGCCTATTGGTTCTCGGTTATCGGCTGCCCCCCCCCCCCCCCAGCAAACGGTGGGTGGCGAAATACCCCAGCAACTGCCGGGTTAATACAGCAGTCCGTGTACTTCAGTCAAGGACGTAATGGGAACTCAAAACTTCTTCACCATTATACTATGCCATTACAATTTACAACTTGAGAAAGCGAAAATAAAAGAGGGCATATACATAGCGAAAACGAAAAAATCAACACCTTTTGAACACGTCGATCAGGGGTGCCAATGAATATTGAATGGTGTGCACCGTGTGTTTTCAGTGTCAGCGTCCAGCAATGTGTGCTTTGTGTTTTACATAGATGTTTCTTTGTAGAGAGGTTACTGCTCCATTATCTGGACGTGTATATTTTTGAAAGCTTCATAAAGTTGTGTGACAATTGTAATGTGGCGCACTGATGCCTATATACAAGGGCCTATACGATTTTGACCTCGAATCAAACAACATCTCGATGTTGTATATTACTGTTTTTTAGTGTTTTTACGTGACTTGGCTGAAGAAGGGAGCCGAAGTGCTCTTGAAGGCTTCCATTAAAACAATAAAGCTGGTGTCAAAAGAACGTTTTATGCACAGCAGTGTTTTAAGCATGATTGGCCTTGTGCTTGTGCAAACTGTTATTAACCCTCGCCTTCCTAGAGAGTGGGGATGGAACACCTCCCCCCCCCCCCCGCTGCGGTTTGGTTTTTAGCTGAGCGCGCCGCTGCCGTTTCTGGCACACGTTATCATGCATCTTTTCTGCATATGTTGTGAAAATTTCAGACATATAGCCTGACAAACCTAAGAGAGAACGGAGCTAAAGCGCCTCGAAACACGCAACACGTGCACTGGACATTGAAGATAGCCTACGTGCAGGGTATATGCCTACGTGTGCTTAAATTTGAGAGAATTTTTCTCGGACGTATTGGAAGTTAGGTAGGGTAGCCTGGGGCAAGACGCCCCAGATAATTTATTTTGCTACATAACTTTTGTCCCACATCACCTGGAAGGCCAAATTTGTGCTCAATGCGTTCTTTGGACATTTTACTTTAAATTCCACCCCTCAAATTCATTCACTTATGATCGGACTCCCAGCTAGTAAGTGATTTGTGAAGCAACTGCAAATGGGGCATTCTGCCCCAACCCCAGGGCAAAACGCCCCACGGCCTGGGGCAAGACGCCCCATACTCTAGATTAAAGATTGAACATGCTAGTTGACTAAATCTTATATGAGAGGCCCGTTAGACCTTGGGAGACACGGCACTGAAGTTAGCACCTTCCATACTGTCAGGTGTTCAGCTATGACACTATTGTATGTACAGGTTTTTCACCTGCCTCATAAGGCCAAATAATAAATTATTGCAATGCAAATGTTAACAAAATGCTTCCTTTGTCATTAATTTGCTGAGAAAGGTACATAAAATTGCATAGAAACTTACTGTTCGCCAGCAACCGAACATTAGGAAGTGGGTAGTCGGAACAACACATGAGGTAAAACGCCCCATGGGGCTTTTTGCCCCGCGACCTACTGGGGCGTTTTACCCCATCACGTAGTTTGGTCAGAGAACAACGCCTTGCACTCCAGCAAGGCATAATTTAAAACGGACCAACCCAGCATTATAAGCGTT
The DNA here is from genome assembly GCF_019059575.1 of Amphibalanus amphitrite. NCBI lineage: Eukaryota > Metazoa > Arthropoda > Thecostraca > Balanomorpha > Balanidae > Amphibalanus > Amphibalanus amphitrite. The sequence continues at coordinate 72,354 of NW_024883253.1, forward strand.
AGACAATAGTTGTTCAAAATACATAAAAGTCGTTAACCTGATGTGAACCATAAAAGAACGCCATGATGCATAATCTGACTACAAAACATAAAAATCACTCCAAAAACAAATTTTTGTCTATATCTCCCTAAAGAGTTATCACAATATCTTTCCAGTCTCCTCATATAATGATCATATAGTGCACGTTTTAAAGAAGAGAGAATGTTTCCCCAGAACCTTGCCAGTTCCGAGAAACATCGGTGAGGCGTTTTACCTCGGCGGGGCGACTTGCCCCGGTCTACCCTACTGTGGAATCCGCTTAATAAATCCACGGATAATAAATCCAGCCGCATATTATGGCCGCTTAAGCTGCTTACGGATTTTCGCCATAGATACCCGTAGTAAATAAATCCGCTTAATAAATCCACGTACTCCGCTTAATAAAGCCACTAGGGAGTTCCGACGTCCGCAGCGAAATCTCCCCATTCAAAATGTGGCATCCAACCCGCTCAAAAAGAACCGCACTGGAGCAGCGGTCTGCAGCAGTTGGACTTCCCACGACAGAAGGGAGTTCAGGGATATCAAGAGCGCCATCACCAAGCACCTCAGAGAAATGTTCCCGGCAAAGCAGGCACCCTCAACTGTTCGAGTCAGTTTCGTTGGCATAGCAGGCATGACGGGGATTGACCGCGGATGGACATGTCGACTTAATCGCTGTGACGGCTTTGCAGTGTGCGCTGGTCACTTTCAGGGGCTCCACTATGGTCGCAGCTTTGGAGGATGTCCATGTCCAACCCTAAAACGGTCGCCTTTATACATTAGACTGCACCCCACTGATGTGGTGGAGTCCGTGGCCACTTTTATTGGTATAAGTAAGACAATGAGGAATGTGAGCCTGTACGCTTGTATTGCAGGGGAACGGAACGTGCAGCTGCGATACATGCTTTTTGATAATAAAAAATAGCTGACTCCGGTTAATAAGGCCACCGCTTAATAAATCCAAAACACCTTGTCACCAAGGTGGATTTATTAAGCGGATTCCACTGTATCTATACAGACACGTGCATCAATAACCGTTGCACTTTAAATTCGCTCTTTCTTAGCTTTGTCAGACTATAGGTCACTCAAGGTCACTGACTCGCTGTGAAGCAGTACGATAGCTCCGAGCCAGACGGCATGGGTGTTGAGATGCTCGGGTCGGTTCCAACTTCTCGCTGGCATACCGTGTGCCTGGGTCCCGGCCGGCCAGTCGGCTCCCCTGTACCGGGCCGAAGGGAACAAAGAGACGCCGCCGCCGCCGCCGCGGACAGCCGTCGCAGAGGGTCGCCGGCTGACCGCGCTAAGCCATGCATCACCCGCTGTCACTCACCGCCGGTCACCGTCAGCTGGGGAGACCGCGTGGGGAGGCCAGTGGCGAGGGGTCGAGGAATTTCTCGTGTTTGGGCGACACGATAAGCTCCATCACGAGACACCGTACGTGTCACGGCATGGTGGCATTTCATTGAAAGATGAACATGCCTGATAGGTATGTTTCAGTTATAAGCAACTTAGTTGCAATAAGAAATGTGAAACAATATTCCTGCACACTGGCGGATCCAGTCTTGCATTTTGGGGGGGGGGGGGGCAACTCATGCAAGGAACCAAACCTAGGGTAAACCTAAATCCTGTTTTCTCATCGGATTTAGGCCACTTATTTTTCGTCACATCCCTAAAACGATAATAAGGCTGCGAAGGCTGCCGACTTTTGGTCCCATTCTTTCCATGCAACGCCCATAGGGCTAATGTTCAGATGCCAAAATCAAAGGGATAGCACGGTGCCCCGGTGCCCTCCCCGTTCCGCCGCCTATGTACCCGACCCGTGCCTTTACATATATTGCTTTGAAAACACTTCAAATTGATTTTGTCGACCAGTTATCCCGCTACAGGTCGGTGCTTGGCGCAGCCTTCGCGGGCTGGGAGGTGTCGGTTGGAACTTGGACCCCCTGATCTAGCTAGAGCTCGCGGAAAAAACAAGAGCGTTGCCCGTGAGTGACGAGAGGAAGCCGATGATACCCGAGTTTAACCCTCGCATGTGTGCGGCGTTTTCCAGCTTCTAATGTGTAGGGCGGGGGGTCGGTTGGACCCCCCCTTGCCGTTTGGCCCCTGATCGAGCTAGAGCTTCGCGGAAAAAACGAGCGTGTTGCCCGTGACGAGAGGAAGCCGATGATACCCAATTTTAAGGTCCTAGGTCATTGGTTGACCTTCCAGGTCAGGTCAATGACCCAAAGTCGGGAAAATCGGGACCTGTTAGAAAGTCGTAAAGTGTGGCTGCTAAGGGGTTTTTCGGGGTGCTGATCACGAATATCGTGTTAGTTTTGATCACAGATGATGTCTTGAAGCATTTAGACCAGGTCGGGTCAGGTCAGGTCAGGTCAACCAGTAGGCGTCGTGACGGGTATTCGTAGTACGTGTCAACCGCCTCTGACAGCTTCGTAACAAGTTATGAAGTCACCAAAACTACTTCGTAAATGTTCAAATGGTTGCTAAATTCGAATTCAGCTCCAAAAACTAGCCTAGAAACATGTAAAACTCGAAAAAGTGACCCGAGGTCAGCCGAGGTCACCAAAGGTCAATGACCTGACCTGACCTTCAGGTGACCTTGACACACACGGGAGTAACATCAAATCACATGTTTGAACGTTTGAAACCACGAAAAGCTTGCAAACACGCGGCTAGTGCGAGCCGACATACGCGAAATCGCGATTACGGCCAAACATGGTCTCGGTAAAGAGGTCACAGGTCAAAGGTCATTTGGGTCAGGGTCATGAAATTTTCAGGGTAGGTGTAAAATTGATCAATGCGAGGGTACTGAAAGTTTCGTCGCGATCGGCCGCTTTTTACGCGAGTTATTCGCGAAAAACCATGGTGGGGGGGTCCATCCGACCCCCCCTACACATGCGAGGGTTAAGGTCCTTGGTCATTGGTTAACCTTCTAGGGCGGTGTTTCACGGTCGCGCTGCCAGCCGCTGCCAGCGCATTCCGCGAGCTAAGGTCAACCTTCGGTAGTGTAATTGTAAGTTAGGCTTGTTGATGTCTCCATGCAAACCAAAAGCGCTAACAGCGCTGGCAGTGGCTGGCAGCGTGCCGTGAAACGCCGCCCAGGTCAGGCCACAGACCCAAAAGACGGTAAAATCAGGACCTGTCAGATGAACCTCCTAAAGTAAGGCTATAGGTTTTTTGGGGTGCTGATCACGAATTTCAGGTTAGTTTGGATCATAGATGATGTCTTCATGCATTTAGGCCAGGTCGGGTCAAGTCAGGTCAGGTCAACCAGTAGGGGTACTTATGGGCGTCCGTATAGCAGGTGTCCACTACCACCGGCAGCTACGTAACATGATACGAAGGCAGCTACGTAACATGATAACACACAATGATACGAAGGCATCAAAGCTTCTTTGTAAATGTTCAAATGGTTGTTAAATAGGTACTAAATTTAAAATCAGCTAGACGAAACCATCCTAGAAACGTGTTAAACTCGAAAAAAGCACCAAGGTCATCAAAAGGTCCATGACCTGACTTGACCCTAAGGTGACATTGACACCTACCACAATGGATAGGAGTGGGACCAGCATCATTTCACATGTTTGAGCGTTTAAAACCACCAAAAAAAAAAAACTGCAAACGCGCGGATAATGTGAGCCGACATACGCCGAATCGCGATTCCGGCCAAACATGGTCTCAAACATGGCCAAACGTAGTCTCGAGAAATAGGCCACAGGTCAAAGTTCACTTGGGTCAGGGTCATGAAATTTTCAGACTTCGTCAACATGAGGGTACCTACTAAACTTTCGTCGCGATCAGCTTCATGATAACTTAAACGATAACTTCAAATATATGTATGTATGTATGTATGTATGTATGTATTGACGATCAAGAGCACTCCACAATCGGCGTGGCGATTACACTCCGAGTCCGAGTCCGGTTAGGTTAGGTTCAAACGTCGATCGAAAGGTAAATTATACAATAGGTAAGACCTTCTTGGGCGAAGACAAGACCAACACATTTATCAAGCTCACAGACTTTTAATGATACGACAGTTTCTCTCTACCTACTAAGCTACCTTCTCACATTAATTTTTCTTAGGTGTTTTTTGGGGGGGGGGGGGGCAAAATATAGGTATGTTGGCCACCCTTTCAGGCTTGGGGGCATGACCCAGTGGCCCCCTGGATCCGGCAGGGCACGGGTTTATTTTACTTCGCTAGGCCCTTTGAAAACTAACCCTCGCCGGCCGAGGGGGGGGGGGGCTGGTGCCGTCCCCCATAGGTTTTTTTCGCGATAGCTCCAAACACGCTGTCGATAGAGAGCTGAAACTTGGCATGCCTGATTTTTTATTCAATACGGATCTTTTGATACCAACCGCATTTTCAGGTCAGGTCAGGTCACTGACCTAGGACGTCATAAGTGAACCTCTGACCGGTCTTCAGATGTCGCAACTTCGCAACGCCCTCACTGCCAGAGGAGTTTTCAAATAGAAATGAAACTTGCAGGATCTAGTGATCTAGTATTCATTACGAGTCTCACAACTTGTTTATCTCAGATTTTTCCTAAAGGTTATATGAGGTCAGGTCATTTTCGTGACCTTACCATTATAAGTCAATGAGGAAAAATAAAAACTGCTATTCTGGCGCCGGGAACGATCTCCAACTATCTCAAGCACACAGAATCGTGATTTGAAGCACTCCTTGCAAGGTGAGATGCGTCACTTTTGCAATGCTGACCTCACGTGACGTCATTTATGACGTCATCAAGGTCATATTAGTTTTTCGTCAATAACTCCCGATCAAGCTGAGCTAGCAAGTCATGAAAGCCACCAATGGACTCAGGAAGACCTGTCAAATCGAATGATATGCGACATGACCTATTTCCACCAACTTCGTGACCTGGGGGCGCTGACCTGACCGTGACCTGAGGTCAACACCCTAAGTTGACCTGACCCAAACAAACAATATATCATTCGACGCGCCCGAGGAAGGCGAATACGATACTGCCAAACTCGCGGCTCTGCGTCCGTTTTTTGCGAAGTTATTCACCAAAAACTGAACCACACCTTGGGGCACTTGACCTGACCTCAGAGGTCACCGGTTGACCTAGGACCTTAAAATCGGGTACCAATCTCTGCGTTTCGTAACGGCGCACACGATCGTTTTTTCCGCGACGCGCTAGCTCCACCAGGGACGAAACGGCGAGGGGCGGGGTTCGTACTCGCCCCCCCCCCCCCTTCGGCCGGCGCATAGGTATGTAGAAAACCAATAGGTCCGGCGAGGGCTAACTAGGCTGTTTTCAAACGGTCTGATATTTCAGGTCATGGTTTGCCAACGGCCGGTGTGTTCAGGCTGTTTCATATGGCCTGACTGGGCCAGGCCGTTTGCAAACGGACAAAATTTTCATACGGCCTGCAACATATATTCAGATTTCAACATGTCGTAGCATCAAAAGCCAGAATTGCCCTTGGATGCCGTAAGGATCCTTTAAAAAATAAGTGACCCGATCTAAGGGGTCCGTCGGGTCCCGACTGACCCCTAAAGCCTGAAACAGACTCTTTCCGCAGTCAGGAAATCGCATGCGAGAGCTTATTCAAATACATGGAAGCACCCTCGCATCAATCGCACGCACCTTCCGCAAGCGATTGATGCGAGAAGAATTGCAATGCATTTGAATAGGCTCTCGCATGCGATTTCCTGAACGCGGAAAGAGTCTGTTTCAGCCTTTAGAGATTGGCCTGAGCTCTGACCGAAATAAGTATTTTACCGCTATTCGCGGAAAGGGGCCCTCATATGCTTCTTGTACAATAACCAAACAAAGCAAGTTTTTCAACGCAAACTCAGTGAGTGTTCCTAAAAATGTGTTGCGCATAACTATTCCGTGAATGAAAAATTGCCGGGTCATGTCAGGCCAGGCTACCAGAGCAAGTATGATACACTTCGAAAGGTAGGCTATTGAATAGCTGCCACATCGCTACCAAGTTAACAGCAGAAAGGAATTTCTAAGGGAACTACGCTATCAAAAGCTAGAACTTACCAACAATGAATAATTTTAACCCGCGCCCCAGTGCAGTGGCGGTCTCAGTCAACTTCGCCATAGTGGGGGGGGGGGGGGGATATGTTACCACCCACCTCTAACTCAAAAACTAAGAGTGCTAGAAAGACGCAGTAAAAAGCAGTCGATAGCTCTCAATGCGTACGTTTGAAAATATTACAGTCATTTTTCGTTTTAGAGCAATATTGGGGTCACCAGAGGTCATCAAAGATCCAAATTTGCGAATTGTCAATATATTTTTCAGAAGACATGTCATTATCTCAGGAACTATGATAGCTAGAAAAACGCATGGAAAGCTATCGATAGTTTTGGAACCTTCTTTGGGTAAGGTCTTCATCAAAAATGACCTCAGGTCAACGGTTTAGCCTCCAGAGGGCAAAAACTAAAAAATAGCTGTTTTTACGAAAAGCGTTTTATGTTTATTTGCTCATCACCAACAGGTACAGATAAAACCCGGTTACAGGTGAAGTCATGGATAAAAATAAGATAAATCTATATAAATACACGCAACCCTTCGGACGGACAAAAGCTCAATAAAAGCCAGCTTGTGCAGCATGGAGCCTTACAGAGGCCTTGTACACTGATATCGGAGAATAAAAGAAGTCTAGGGATGTGTTGTCTCTTAAAAGCTCATTGCACCTCGATGGGATACGGCAGAAGGTATTGTTTTTGATCGTTGCCACTCGAGCAAACGGCATATGCCAAAGAGCTGGGGACCTGTTGCGTCTGACAGGTGTCGACAGCTGAAACTGATGTAGCAGCTGAGGACAGTCAATGTGGCCGTGAAACACACCGTAAAGGAACATCAGGTCATTAAAAGTTATTTTCAACAATATCTTTTACCTAAAAATAAGCCACGACATTTCTATTGCCAGAATCGTGTTCCCCTCGCCGAAACGCGTCAAATAAACTATAATTTGACCTTGAAAGGTCAACTTGAAAATATGACCCCAGGTCAAGGTCATGACCTGACCGGAATAAGTCATGTTGCATATCAGTCGATGCGTCACGTCACGACAAACACAATGAGGCCATCCCCAGCGTTCTAAATCGAGAGTTATTGGCAAAAATCTGTTTGTAGCCTCAAATGACCTCGGATGACCTTCCTAGAGTCTATCAGCAAAAAAGACACCTTGGTCGTCACGGGTGGTCAAAATCATTGTGATTCTGAAATATTTGGACTGTTCCTATGCGTACACACGGATCTTGAGGCATTTTCATTTTTCTCCATTGACTTATAATGGAAAGGTCACGCAGGTCACGCGGTCACGTGGCCTGACCTTAGGTCACGGATATGAAAAATCCGAGATATACATATTATAGGCGCCTTAACATCATGCATAGATAACATGATTCATGTTATCTATGCATCATGCAATCCACCAAGTTTGAAACCTCTCTGACAAACACTGCAGGCTGGACAGTGGACATGATTGCAAATTTATTTTTTAGGCTTGGTCAGTTAACTTGACCTGGTGACCTGACCTGACATGACCTGGGGTCAAAAATTTCACACATTGTCCAAAATTAGGGGAGAGTGGGGAAAGATGCCCAGGGTTTGACTATGTCATATATTATTCGAAAATGACGATCGGAAAGCCAAAACTTCGAGTTTCAACGGAAGCCGACATCATTTTTCTCCAAAAATATCACTCTTTCGTGCATGAAATATGATAACTTTTTTTGCTATTAAGCATTTTCCTGAAGAAGTGAAAGGGGGCATCTTACCCCACAGGGTGGAAAAGACGCCCCCTGGCGTTGGGTAAGATGCCCCCTGCACTACAAGTGACATAAATAGGCACGTGAATCGTCTGAACGAATCAGTAGTCCCTTCGCGCCTGCAGTAGACACCAAACGTCATCATAAGGGCCCTCAAAAGTAGTCGTAAGGGGCTTCAGAGGTCATCGTTAGGGCCATCATAGTCCAGCGTGGCCAAACAAGCCTCCGTGGTGGCGTTCGGAGACCACTGTGGGGCCCTTCATGATGCTTGAGGGCCCTCGAGCCCACCGTGGGGACCTCAGATGCCAGCGCGGCCCGTGGAGCCAACGTGGGAGCCCTCCAAGGATGTCGTGAGGGGCCCTGGAACCAATAATGGGGCCCACAGAGGCCGTCGTGAGGGCTCTCAGAGAAAGATGCCGCCCAAAAAGTCGCTGTGTGGGCCGAGAGACCGGCATGGGGAGCACTCGACCGTACCGGACTCTCAATAGTCCCAGATCGGCTTTTGTCTCTCATCACAAGTATGTAATGAATGATTTGACGGGCTGCTTGAAGGACAGCCTACGGATTTAGGGGGGCGTCTTTCCCCATCAGGACAGGGGGCATCTTACCCCAAGGTACCGAAGTAACATTAAATCAGCACAATTTGTTAGCCATAAAACTACACCCTGAAACAAACTGTTTGGGACACAGTACACGCACGTTAATGTATCACGTCTATAGCAAGGGACGCAAAAATTATCTACCTTCTTTGATATTTACAATGTTTTGACGCCAAAATATTTTTTGAAAGTAGCAAATAAAAAACATGCAATCGCCAGCCAGCCGTTGCCCAACTGAGCTTTGCAAATTTTTGTGCGGTTAACAAGGCAGGCTTCCGCTTTACGCTAAGAACATTAATTTCCAGGTTCGATTCTTTGTTTCCCCGCTAGAGGGGGTGGGGCGTCTTTCCCACCCTGGGCATCTTACCCCACTCTCCCCTAATGTACATAAGGCTACTCAAAGCGGCGCGGCGCTACCCGCCGCAGTTTTTTATTCACACGCAAAAAAAAACGCGACAGGGTGGTAACATATGCCCCCCCCCCCCCACTGCACAATGGGACCGGAGCGAAAATTAGCGCGACATCGGTACTTTTTCATGTTTCGTGCACGCTTTTCCCATGAAAGGGATGATAGAATCATACAAATGGTAGTCGGTGTACTTTCTAAGCAATTTTTGATAAATTTTATTAACCTTCCAGGCGGTGGGGGGGGGGGGCATTTTTTTGCCCCCCTTTAGTTTTTTCGATATATCTCGAGAACCGCTGCGCCGATCGTCACCAAACTTTCAGTACCCTTCCGGGAGTAGCTAGCGCACATGGTGACCAAAAATTTTTCCAAAGGCTATGATAGGTTGGCCGCTAATGACGTCAGAGTGACGTCATTTTTGCCATTTTCGACCCAAAAAAGGTTTCGCGGGAAGAGCGGTCAGGCCTACAGGTTTAGAGATACAGAAAATGTTCCGGACATTAAAGGTGTGGAATCAAGAGGGCTACAAAACTGCTATTTCGGTTTTTCGAATTTTTTGGATTTTGACCCCCAAAAACCAAGAAATATATTTTTTGAAAATAATAGCCGAAAAATCCAAAAAGTTTTTTGAATTTCGAAAAACCCGGACCATATGTTATAGTTCCTACCGCCTTCTATCTACATACCAAATTTGAGATCAATACCTCTTTTTTTGGCCAAGTTTAGCGAAAAAACTGTTCAAAATTGATGACGTCAAATTTTCAAACTCAATTTTTAGCAATTTTAGACCTCTAAGCGCAAAACAAAGACCACCATTAGACTCCCCGTGACGAGCTGCATCAAATCGATACCCATTTTATGCAAAAATATCAACTTTGAAATTTGACCTTTTTTGACCTGACCTTGACCTGACCTCCACCAGAAAGTGACCTAAACCGCACCTGATGGTCTTATAACCAATACCATTGAGCTGGAAATGAAAAACTGGCCATAAAACATGCATCGCATAACCTTAGAAAAGTTGGGTTCACGTGTGGTGACCCTTGGTGACCTTTGGTGACCTGACCTGTGACCTGACCTGGTATGACCAGTGACCTCTAATAGCAACATATGTTCTACACAACTGACGCCTTATCGCTGAATTTCGACAAAATGCGTTTTACTCGGTGTTAGGTATAGCGCTTTCCCTAGAAGCCCCGTGAACGGTGAAACATTTTATCTTTGACCTGACCTGTGACGTCATCGGTGACCCCGAGGTCAATGAAATTTGGTTTCTGTTGACAAATTTGACAGGGCTATCGAACGCCGTTTGAATTTTCCGGATCCGTCCAGAAGTTTCGGAGATACGAGGGGGGGGGGCAAAAAATGCCCCCCCCCCCACCGCGCGGAAGGTGGCTGGGAGGCCCACCGCCTGCCGGGTTAATCAATCATTAGTAATTTAATTAATCAATTAATTAGTTAGTTAATTAATCAGTTGACCTGTGCTGACCTCCACTCGGTTCGGTCACGTGATAAGATGGCAACACCTGTCAGGTCAGGTCATGACGGCACCGGAAATTCCGATGAGCAAATAATGTAGCCACCAAAACCATGATGGGAATCTGGTGGCCCACATGACTATATAACAAATTAACCCTCACCGGACCTAATGGTTTTCTACATACGCGCCGGCCGAGGGGGGGGGGGGGCGGGTACGACCGCCTCTGACAGCTTCGTAACATGTTACGAAGGCACCAAAACTACTTCGTAAATGTTCAAATGGTTGCTAAATTCGAATTCAGCTCCAACAACTAGCCTAGAAACATGTAAAACCCGAAACAGTGAACCGAGGTCACCCGAGGTCACCAAACGTCAATGACCTGACCTGATCTTCAGGTGACCTTGACACCCACCCTAATGTATGGGAGCAACATCAAATCACATGTTTGAACGTTTGAAACCACGAAAAGCTTGCAAACGCGCGGCTAATGCGAGCCGACATACGCCGAATCGCGATTCCGGCCAAACATGGTCTCGGAAAAGAGGTCACAGGTCAAAGGTCATTTGGGTCAGGGTCATGAACTTTTCAGGGTAGGTGTAAAATTGATCAATGCGAGGGTACTGAAAGTTTCGTCGCGATCGGCCGCTTTTTACGCGAGTTATTCGCTAAAAACCTTAGGGGGGGTTGCATCAACCCCCGCCTGTGCCGGCGAGGGTTAAGGTCCTAGGTCAACCGGTGACCTCTGAGGTCAGGTCAAGTGCCTCAAGTTACGGTTCAGTTTTTGGTGAATAACTTCGGTCAGGTCAGCGCCCCCAGGTCACGAAGTTGGTCGAAAGAGGTCATGTCGCATATTATTCGATTTGGCAGGTCTTCCTGAGTCCATTGGTGGCTTTCCCGACTCGCTAGCTCAATTTGATCGGGAGTTATTGACGAAAAACTAATATGACCTTGATGACGTCATAAAGACGTCACGCAAGGTCAACATTGCAAAAGTGACGCATCTAACCTTGCAAGGATTGCATCAAATCACGATTCTGTGTGCTTGAGATAGTTGGAGATCGTTCCCGGCGCCAGAATAGCAGTTTTCATTTTTCCCCATTGACTTATAGTGGTGAGGTCACGAAAATGACCTGACCTCATATGACCTTTAGGAAAAATCCGAGACATACAAGTTGTGGGTCTCATAATGGATACTAGATCCTGTAAGTTTCATTTCCCTGTGACATCTCCTCTGGCAGTGAGGGCGTTACGAAGTTGCGACATCTGAAGACCGTGCAGAGGTTCACTTATGACGTCATAGGTCAGTGACCTGACCTTACCCAAAAATGCGGTTGGTGTCAAAGAATCCGGCTTGAATCAAAGATTAGGTATGCCAAGTTTCAGCTCTATATCTTCACTTTGTTCGGAGCTATCGCAAAAAAAAAACCTTTGGGGGGGGGGGGGGCGGCACGGACAAAACTTTAGTTGGCACTTGGCAACCTTGTAAAACTCCTGAGGTTCTGTTACTCACAGCTTCCGGCCGTCTTGCGGTAACCGCGCACGGGCAGCACCGGTGACCTGAAGTAAAAAAATGACCCTCATTTTCGCTGTGGCAGGCTGAGGCAGCTGAACTATACATTTTCTGAAAGGTAATTAATTAGTTAACACCATAAAGATAAAAGAAGAGCGGGACCTAGCGGGACTTTTTATATCGGCATTCCAGAATATCTATAACAGCAAAAGTAACTCACAATTTGAAAAGCATCTAAGGAAACTTAACATGTGAAGCGTATTTATATATTCCGTTATAAGTTTTTCTTTCCATCGTGAAACCCACGGTCTTAACTATCAGGCTAGACCCCGAAGATATTGATGAAGCCGTCTAATATATATTTTTTTTTTGCCTAAATTAGCTGTTACTTTTCTCCGTGCGAAAACGGGTCTACGATGCTTGTCAAGGAACTTTGTGTTTGGGCTGATGTGGCGTGGACGCTGTACACCATCACCATGGACGAAAAATATTTGCAGATTCGTGGTCCATGGACATTTCTGAACTATGTGACACATTTTAACTAAATTTGGGAAAGGTCGGCAAATCCACCAATGTCGCGCCAATTCCGGCGGTGGTCCCATCGTGGCACTGGGGTGAAGGTTAATGACCAATTCCGGTGCATTTGGGGGGGGGGGCTAATTTATATTGCCGCCCCTGGTGAGTTAACCCGCGCCCTGATGGGGGGGGGGCCATTTTGGCCCCCCCCTGTGGTTTTTCTTAAATAGCGAGAAAACGGCGGCGCGCAGCGCCGCCAAATTTTGGGTACCTTACCGGGCATCAATTTGACACCTTCACACAAAATTTCAAGTCACAGGTCACCTCAGGTCAGGAGTTATTGAGGTCAAACTGAGGTCATGTTCGAGCAAAAATGAGCAAAAAACATGACATCTTGAAACGCTCACCAATTCTACAGTTAACAAGCAATTTTAAAGTTCTTTATGTGGCTGTGTAGAGAAAAGACGGCGCTACAAAACTGCTATCTCGGATTTTCGAAATTTTGGGATTTTGACCCCCAAAAATCAAAAAAATTGATTTTTTTAGAAAAACTCAAAAAATTTCCAAAAAATTTTCGAATTTCGAAAAAACCGGAATATATGTGATAGTCCCTGCGCTCTTCGATATACATACCAAATTTTAGATCGATACCTCTTTTTTTGGCCAAGTTATAGCGAAAAAACTGTTAAAAATTGATGACGTCAAATTTTTGAACTCAATTTTTAGCAATTCTAGACCTCGTAGCGCAAAACGGAGACCACCATTGAACTCCCCGTGACAAGCTGCATCGAATCGATACCATTTTATGCAAAAATATCAACTTTGAAATTTGACCTAATTTGACCTGACCTTGACCTGACCTTGACCTGACCTTGACCAAAACGTGACCTAAGCTGGCCCTAAAGTCTGTCTGACCCACATAATCGCATTTGTCATGTAAAATGGACCATAAAACATGTATCACACGACACTTTCATATTGTGACCCCCCCAGTGACCTGACCTCTGTGACCTGACCTGATATCAGTGACCTCAAATAGCAAAATATGTGTTTGAAGAACATTTCTCCATCGATGATTTTCAATGAAATGCATTTTACTCGATTTTACAACGCATTTCTTGAAATGCCTGTAAACGGTGAAAATTCGACCTTTGACCTGACCTGTGACGTCATCGGTTTGACCGAGGTCAATGAAATTGGGTCACAAGGTAGTTCCCCGCTGGGGCTATCCAACACCGTTTACCGCTTGTCGCTATATTGCGTGGTTCTTGAGATCTGAGGGGGGGGCCAAAATGCCCCCCCCCCCATCAGACCGCGTTGCTCGGCAGACCCCATCTGGGCGCGGGTTAAGAATGGGGGGCCTTAGCCCCTGCCCGCCCCCCTGGATCCGCCAGTGAACAATATAACACAAATATGCCCTTACATATTCAAAATCGATTGTTCAGCTCTGCTGTGTGTGTACTACACAGTACACAGCATGGCCAGAAGTCGCTGTAAAGTGGCTCATGCTTTATAAGTGGAATGCCTACATATTGTACGAGTAGGTTGGGTTCGTATTTGCTGTGATGGAATGGACCCCTTCGGTCCAATGAGACCTTTGTGGGATGTGACATCGTATTAACACTATTATTGGCATCATTTATATCATATGCAATCCCACCAATGCGCTCATAAGCGGGCAGAAACTTTTCATACATCATGAGAACCGCAGATTTCGGGCAAACATATGACGGCACAGCTATATAAACTGAGGTAAAATATATCAGGATACACTAACCCTCGCCGGACCCATTGGTTTTCTACATACGCGCCGGCCGAGGGTGGGGGTGGGGGGGCGGGTACGACCCCCCCTCGCCGTTTCGCCCCTGGTGGAGCTAGCGCGTCGCGGAAAAAACGAGCGTGTGCGCCGTTACGAGACGCAGAGATTGGTACCCGATTTTAAGGTCCTAGGTCAACCGGTGACCTCTGAGGTCAGGTCAAGTGCCCCAGGGCACGGTTCAGTTTTTGGTGAATATCTTCGCAAAAAACGGCCGCAGAGCCGCGATTTTGGCAGCATCGTGTTCGCCTCGCTCAGGCGCGTCGAATGATATACTTTTTGTTCGGGTCAGGTCAACTTGGGGTGTTGACCTCAGGTCAAGGTCAGGTCAGCACCCCCAGGCCACGAAGTTGGTCGAAAGAGGTCATGTCGCATATCATTCGATTCGGCAGGTCTTCCTGAGTCCATTGGTGGCTTTCTCGACTCGCTAGCTCAATTTGATCGGGAGTTATTGACGAAAAACTAATATGACCTTGATGACGTCATAAATGACGTCACGGAAGGTCAACATTGCAAAAGTGACGCATCTAACCTTGCAAGGAGTGCATTAAATCACGATTCTGTGTGCTTGAGATAGTTGGAGATCGTTCCCGGCGCCAGAATAGCAGTTTTCATTTTTCCCCATTGACTTATAATGGTGAGGTCACGAAAATGACCTGACCTCATATGACCTTTAGGAAAAATCCGAGATATACAAGTTGTGAGACTCATAATGGATACTAGATCCTGCAAGTTTCATTTCCCTGTGACATCTCCTCTGGCAGTGAGGGCGTTGCGAAGTTGCGACATCTGAAGACCGTGCAGAGGTTCACTTATGACGTCATAGGTCAGTGACCTGACCTGACCCAAAAATGCGGTTGGTGTCAAAAGATGCGGCTTGGATCAAAGGTCAGGTATGCCAAGTTTCAGCTCTCTCTATCGCCAGCGTGTTCGGAGCTATCGCGAAAAAACCCTATGGGGGGGCGGCACCCGCCCCCCCCCCCCCTCGGCCGGCGAGGGCTAAAGGACATGATGTGGAGTTTGCTAATGTAATAAATAATAATTGAATGAGGACTTTACTCCACAAGAAATCGTTCGGGTCGGAGCTTCCGAATTGTATTCAATGATTCGAATTGTATTCAAATGATGCCAATTTGAACAGGAATTCAGGTGCTATGCTACAGGATCGCTGGCTACCCATTATCCGCAGTGGCTGCCGCTAAAAGCTTGTACGATTTTGACTTGTCTTTTTTATATATTTCACGCTCCCCCCCCCATTGGTTGTTGCATATGGCTACTTTTCTCGTGAACTTTATATCCTCCTTTTATTAACCCTCGCATGTGTGCGGCGTTTGCCAGCTTCTAATGTGTAGGGGGGGGGGGTCGGTTGGACCCCCCCTTGCCGTTTGGCCCCTGATCGAGCTAGAGCTTCGCGGAAAAAACGAGCGTGTTGCCCGTCACGAGAGGAAGCCGATGATACCCAATTTTAAGGTCCTAGGTCATTGGTTGACCTTCCAGGTCAGGTCAATGACCCAAAGTCGGGAAAATCGGAACCTGTTAGAAAGTCGTAAAGTGTGGCTGCTAAGGGGTTTTTCGGGGTGCTGATCACGAATATCGTGTTAGTTTTGATCACAGATGATGTCTTGAAGCATTTAGACCAGGTCGGGTCAGGTCAGGTCAGGTCAACCAGTAGGCGTCGTGACGGGTATTCGTAGTACGTGTCAACCGCCTCTGACAGCTTCGTAACATGTTACGAAGTCACCAAAACTACTTCGTAAGTGTTCAAATGGTTGCTAAATTCGAATTCAGCTCCAAAAACTAGCCTAGAAACATGTAAAACTCGAAAAAGTGACCCGAGGTCACCCGAGGTCACCAAAGGTCAATGACCTGACCTGACCTTCAGGTGACCTTGACACACACGGGAGTAACATCAAATCACATGTTTGAACGTTTGAAACCACGAAAAGCTTGCAAACACGCGGCTAGTGCGAGCCGACATACGCGAAATCGCGATTCCGGCCAAACATGGTCTCGGAAAAGAGGTCACAGGTCAAAGGTCATTTGGGTCAGGGTCATGAAATTTTCAGGGTAGGTGTAAAATTGATCAATGCGAGGGTACTGAAAGTTTCGTCGCGATCGGCCGCTTTTTACGCGAGTTATTCGCGAAAAACCATGGGGGGGGGTCCATCCGACCCCCCCCCCCTACACATGCGAGGGTTAATGTTATTTGTTGTGAATGTTCTAGCCTATTGATGGAGTGTTTTTGATCATTGCTATCATTTTTACTCTTTACCTATTGAATGATTTTCTTCGTCGTTTATAGTGTATTTTATATACCTGGTACCTTTGTTAGCCTATTACCTATTGATGTTGCATACATGTTAATATCACTTGCTATATATAGGTAGGTCTTTATTACTATTTATCACTTTATATAACCTTTGTTAATTAACAGATTTAGGTATAATTAGAATGTATATCGCCATAGACTACTACATACTACGATATGTAGTAGGCTATGATATCGCTTATGAGATATTTTCTTCTTTTTCATATATGTTAAATGTTCTATCATAGAATGTCACGTGCTATTTATCTATTTTACTATCTGTATTCTGTGACATGTCATTGTCTGCCAAAGACGAATCGCCCTAAATTTTGCGACCGATACCCCCGAACCCGATTACGATACGCTGACGAAGCTTTGTAATACAATTCGAAAGCTCCGACCCGAACGATTTCTTGTGGAGTAAAGTCCTCATTCAATTAGTATATATCAGGATAGTATAAATCAAATTATGTGGCCGAAGTATGTTGTATGGCGTAGGGATGTTACGCGTAATTTGATGGGCTTACCCGCTCTGCAAATATTCACAACTTTACAGGCCGCTGACCCACCCCCCCCCCCCCTCCCCTCCTCCCTCCTTGTCCCGGCGAGCGGTACGCCGGGAGAACTTACACGTGCATGGGGCCAGCCCGTTTTCCTCCCTCTTTAACCCTATTAGTGGCAGGCTCCTGGCTACCCCCTATTAGTGGCAGGGGGGGGGGGGGCTGTTTACGACCCCCCCCCTTGATATCTCGAGATCTAACGGGCCGATTTTCAAAATTCAAACGGCATTCGATTTCGCTCAACGTGATCTACATTTCTAAAAAATAAAAATTAAAAAATGTCAATAGGGGGGGGGGGTAGAGGGGGGTAAAAACGGGCAAATTGCAGATACATTTTAGACTGTTTATCACGGCCAGGTTTCTGAACCAATCTTAACGCAACTTTTGCCGATCGATAGAGAATGAACCAGGAATTCACATGGATCCTAAAAATATGCATTTTCAAAAATCATAGGCGGATACAGATCATTGAGATTGGGGGTGCACAAAAAGTATAGTAAATAAGGTTTTTGTTGGTACTGTTTCTAAAAAGGGTGGTAATGGTCTTGTTATGTTACAATTTTCTTATGAGAGAACGACTACAATTGTATTGGTCATGCATAGGCGGTGTCAGGGCACCTATGTTGGGAGGTAAAACATAACCCCCCTTTTTGGACGCCTGGATCCGCCTATTATAGCAAAAACGTGTCAAAAGAGGATGCACAATAACTGTATATGTTATCACATGATACCTTTCATTCACTGTTCGTAAAACTGGTGCAGCATCGTGATCTTCGCCCAAATGACTCGCTTCACGAATAGGACCCCCCAATTCCCAGTGCTCTGGAGCCGCCCCTGGTAAAGTTATGAACTTGAAATTTTCAGGGAATGTGCCCAATTTAGTTTTAGGAAAAGTCAGAAAATTTCAGCATCGTAGCTTCAGCGGTTTCGGAGATATTCCCGAAAAACCTGAGGGGTGGATAAAAACAACCCCCCCCTGCCACTAATAGGGTTAACCCACGAGCCGCTGGGGGGGGGCATAAAGTTGCCCCCCCTTTACGTTTTGTGAAATATCTCCGAAACCTGATGAGCTACGAACGTGAAACTTGGCATAGCTTCAAATGAACACCTAGGCAATGTTTGAGGAAAGTTTGGTGGTTGTAGCACCTTAGATGACGTCACAGTGACGTCATAAAGTTTTGTCGTTTTCCGATATGGACCGTTTCTGATGACGCTGAGCATGAAACTCGACTGTAAATGAACTAGACAGCGCCTGCTGTCATCCTAAAACATCTTACTACACTTCCATCTAGTTTCTGACCAATAATCGGCCCATTGTTTTGTTTTTGTTTTGTTGGGTTAGGCCCTTTCGGTCTGACAAGACCATTGCAGAGCCGGAAGGATGATAGGAATTAGGGGGAGACATTGGTCTGGGCAGGCACCCTAGTGAGTCGCCGGGGTTGAGCCCGTCCAGAGGACAGGCCACCCAGCCCCAAGGCACTCACTGCACCCGGCTACGGGGTGCGCTCCCTCGGGAGCAGCCCGCATGAGATAAAGTTGCCTGTCCAGTCCGGAGGGGGGTTGTGGCGTGGAGGAGAAGGATTTCAGTATCCTGAGGATAGAAGCACGGATAGGTGTCATCGGCCCTTTATATTCGGTCCCATATATGTGATGTATCGTGAGGAATTTGAGAGTCGCAAATCTATAATTTCACTTATGACGTCACTGTGACGTCATTTCAAATGGGATCGACACCAAATTTGGACACAACCTCGGCTAGGTATTCAGGAAGATGTGTGCAAAGTTTCGTTTCTCTATCTCTTCGCGTTGCGACGATATCGTCGCAGAAGTAAAAGGGGGGCAACTTTATGCCCCCCCCCCCAGGCCGGCGGGTGGCGCGGAGGCCCAGCGGCCGCCGGGTTAAACCTTACCTCGTTTGCCTTCCGACCGAGCCACCCTCTGTCCCTTCACATTCCGATCCTAATTAGGGTCACCGCACCTGCCTGACGGACTGTCAACCACCCAGCGGGCGGTCGGTCCTGACGGGTCGGTGCTTACACGCAGAATATCGATATCATTGTACGAGAGAAATATTGATTCAAAATGTTTTTGATTCTTGTATATGTGCTGTAAATAAATGTTTCGATCTTAAAAAGCAACTACCCTCCGTAAATCACCCGGTCCTGTCAAGTCGGTGGGGTGTCATGGTCCTGACGAGTGAGCGCTTACAAGTAGGGGTGTGTGTGTGTGTGTGGCCGGCCAGGTGTCAGATCTGGGTGCGTGTGCGTGTCAGCCGTCTGCCGTACTCTGTACTGTGTACTGTGTGTGTGTGTGGCCGGCCAGGTGTCAGATCTGGGTGCGTCTGGTGCGCCGCGCCGCGCTGCTCTTTCTGCTCGGGCTGGTGGTCAACTCCGGCTCGGCGCAGAGCGGCTGGTCGGCCGGCGGCCTGCGTGTGCCGGGCGTACTGCAGCGGTTCGCCGTCTGCTCACTGGTGATCGGCACTCTGCAGCTGCCGGCGCTGAGCGCGGCCCAGCCGCTGACCCAGGTCAGAGCCGCCGGCCGTGGACGGGGGGGGGGAGGAGCTCTGTGCTGTTCTCTGACCCGCTCTCTGCTGTGGGGCGTGTTGTGTTGTCTGTTCTGAGCTGGTGTTGTCGGCCGGCAGGGCTGGCGGCTGGCCTGGCTGCGCGACGTGACCTGCTGCTGGGCTCAGTGGCTGGCCGTGGCGCTGCTGGCGGCCGCGCACACGGCCATCACGCTGCTGCTGCCGGTGCCCGGCTGTCCGCGGTACGTCCCTCACCGGAGAGGCGCGCTCAGTCTCACAGCCGCCAGAGATGGTCGGCGCCGGCTCTCCCATGCTCTCTGTGCCGCCGACCTCCCGGCCCCAGCAGGGCTAGATGGCGTGCGGGAGCGTCCACCGTACTCCCTCTGTGCCCCCGTGCTCAGCGGGGCAGGGTAGGCTGGGGCAGTTTGAACATATTTTTACGTCTTCTCCGTCGTACGAAATTCCAGCTCAGTCCTGGCCGAAGAGAAACTTCAGTAGCGCAAGTGTCTACTTTCACCATGCAAGCCTCATTTTTGGACAAGCCGAGCACACCTTGAAAAGCATGGCCTCACTTCTCCACCAAATCACGGTGTGTTCAAATTGCCCCACCGTGGGGTAATTTGAACATACTGCCTTGGCATGCCATAAAAACGATAATCTCGCCAGCACCGATGTTGTTTGATCCATAAACAGAACAATGCTAAACATACCTTCATTTGAAAAATCGACAGAACAACAAAAATAACGGTTGCAGAGAATCCATATCTGCACGCTGCACACCGCTCAGTTGGCAAAAGTCGCCTCTCTTCAATTAACAGAACGTTTATCACTTCCGGTCGATACAAACCCTCCCAACCTTACTTCATCTGTTATGTATGATTTCAAACTTTTACGACTAGACATTGTAATTCAACGTACGTTTTTCGGCTACTACGCGTTCTTGCAAGCGTGCGCTGTGTTCTGGCCTCTAGTCGTTTATTGTTTTCGTTTCGAATTTTCGACCTTCTCATCGAGGCTGTTGTCAGATTGTTGTATGTTTCTTGACAATGGCCTCGTTGCGAAGGTCGAAAATTCGAAACGGAAACAATAAATGACTAGTAGTCGAAAAAAAACTTACGTTAAATTTCATCTGTTATGTAGTTATAAATGGACAAGTATTGTATCGAGAGTACATGAACCTCCAGGCTCCACGAATACTATTAAAACAGTTACATTTAAGGCGTACCGGTTTCGTCTATTGACTTCTTCAGCGCCGTATGAAACAAGGAACAAGAAAACAGCATTTAGTTTGGTTCATCTCTTGCTTGGGCAGCAGTTGATTCGTGGCGATACTGCGGCGGCGGCAAACAGATAACTACGAACGACAACAGCAGCAGGAGACCAATTGACGACGGACACGACACTGGTGACGGTGACGGGTACCGGTGTCACCCACTATGGTCGAGTCTGCGTGTCCGGTGTCGTGGCTTACCTACAAGCACGAAGGTTCTCTTGCGCGGCTTTTTGGAAAACTCTGCAGTGCGGTCTAGGAGTGAACTCTGCAGTTTTCAAAAACTCGTCATTTCTTTCCATGCAACGACATAATATGAGGACGCCTTTAGGGCCCAAAGGGGCGCCCCAAATTTAAAGGTACAGGAAAATGGGCTTGACCTAAATGCCCGCGTATGCTGGATACGCCTGTGCTCTGGAGGCTGAGGGGCGCCATGTTTTTTTCGTAATGGGGCGCCCAATCGCCTGTGATCTTTAATGGGGCGCCTGTAAAGCTTAGCTTTGCAGATCAGCATCCGTGGTGTTGACTTGTGTGCCGAGTGCTCTGCCCCCTGGAAGGGGCGCCATCGTTCAGAGGGGCGCCGAATATTCTTGAGAGGTGCCAGTAATATTGAATGGGGGCGCCGGATGTTCTGGAGGGGCGTCAGTGATATTGAATGGTGCGCCAGATGCTCTGAATGGGACGCCAGCGATAATGAATGGGGCGCCCACTCGCCCGTGAACTTCAATGGGGTGCCTGATACGTGAGACGTGTCGGTGGTGTTGAATGGCGTGCCAAGTGATCAAGAAGTGACTTGATCAAGAAGCCGAGTGACTTCTTGATCACTTGGCACGCCATTCAACACCACCGACACGTCTCACGTATCAGGCACCCCATTGAAGTTCACGGGCGAGTGGGCGCCCCATTCATTATCGCTGGCGTCCCATTCAGAGCATCTGGCGCACCATTCAATATCACTGACGCCCCTCCAGAACATCCGGCGCCCCCATTGAATATTACTGGCACCTCTCAAGAACATTCGGCGCCCCTCTGAACGATGGCGCCCCTTCCAGAGGGCAGAGCACTCGGCACACAAGTCAACACCACGGATGCTGATCTGCAAAGCGTAACACGCGCCCCTTTAAAGATCACAGGCGATTGGGCGCCCCATTAAGAAAAAAAAACATGGCGCCCCTCAGCCTCCAGAGCACAGGCGTATCCAGCATACGTGGGCATTCAGGTCAAGCCTATTGTCCTGTTACTTTAAATTTGGGGCGCCCCCTTTGGCCCTAAAGGCGTCCTCATATTATGCCGTTGCATGGAAAGAAATGACGAGTTTTTTTTTTAATTGCAGAGTTCACTCCTAGACCGCACTGCAGAGTTTTCCAAAAAGCCGCGCAAGAGAACCTTCGTGCTTGTAGGTAAGCCACGACACCGGACACGCAGACTCGACCATAGTGGGTGACACCGGTACCCGTCACCGTCACCAGTGCCGTGCCCGTCGTCAATTGGTCTCCTGCTGCTGTTGTCGTTCGTAGTTATCTGTTTGCCGCCGCCGCAGTATGGAGTCGAAAGTAATATACATATGCACATGCATGTTAAAGCTAGGTACTAATATATTAGTCTCAATCAGCATTTAGGCATCCTGAAAAAAAAAAACAGATAAAGTGATCGTGAACAATGCATGGAAATCAAACGATGCATTACAAATTCAGGGGGGTAAGGAGGGGGAGGGGTGTGAGTGGGGGGGGGGGGGGCATGGCAAACACTAGTTTGGTTCATCTCTTGCTTGGGCAAAAGTTGATTCGTGGCGATATTGTGCCAATGAACGCCGCTGCCAGGACAATGCAGCTAACACCGGCATTGCAGTCTCCATTATGCCCTATGGGGCAAACTTCGAGGCCTTTGAGGCAGACGCAAACGTTGAGCTAGGAAGCTGAAATTTTGCATACTTCTTATTGGGCCAACAAGCAATGGGAAAACACCAGGGGAGCTGGTCTTCCAAAAACTTTATAAAATTTGACGGGGCCTAAGCTACACCAATTGATCGATTGCCTTGATTTTTTCAGCGATTGATTAAAGCAACATTATCTATAAAATTTATATCTCGGAATTTTGATATCGGTGACCTAAGGTCAGGTCAATTTTGCGGCCTCTCCATTATAAGTCAATGGGAGAAAAATAAAAGCGTCTGTTTTGCCCGAACGCTATTCTAGACACTCTCAAACATCGAAATGTTGGTAAAATTGACACACTGAACCGGAATATGGCAACTGTGACCTCTCGTTATGTCCCCGAGGTCATCTCAGGTCACGAACAGAATCTAACAGTTTTTCGCTAATAACTTCTGATAGAGGCGTGCTAGAGCGCTGAAAACGCTTTAGATGTGTTCGGCTCGACGTTGCGGATCGACTGATATGCAACATGACCTTTTCCGGTCAGGTCATGACCTTGACCTGAGGTCAAATTTTCAAGTTGACCTTTCAAGGTCAAATTTTAGTTCAATCGACGCGTCTCGACGAGGGGAACACGATGCTGGCAAAAGTAATGTCATGGCTCTTTGAAGTCAAAAGTTATTGCCGAAAAAGAAAACGTTTTTCGTAAAAACGGCTATTTTTGGAGTTTTTGCCCTCTGCAGGCTAAACCGTTGACCTGAGGTCAAATCTGAGAACATTACTCAGAAAGGTCTGTAAAAGGGCTATCGAATGCACTTTTCCGCGGCGCTGTAGCTCTATCGGTTCCCGAGATAGCCGTCGGCAGTTTCCAAAATGTTGAAATAGTCAACATTTTACCTTTGGTGACCTCTGTTGACCTGACCTTTGACCTGACCCAAAAAATGACCGAAGTGTTTTCGTCCTTATTTTGGACGTTCTTTCGATTGCCGCTTACGGCGTGTCGCTACGTGGCCCAGGAGCCGAGACCGTTCAGACACCCCCCCCCCCCCCGGCCCGGCGCGGAATCTCAGAGCACCGGCCCGGCGCGGGCTTAAGCTATTTTGCCATATTTAAAAACAGGTTTCAAAAGCAAATTTCTTAGATTGAAGGCACTTATCAGTTCATTGTACAACAAAAGCCGTTGCGTATTAGGCGCTAGGAAGATTTCGCGCTGCAATGAAGTTGCAACGACGTGTTGTTGGGTGTTTTTACTTGCGAAATTGATTTTTTACAGTGTGCGTCAACATATTTATTCCCTGTACCTTTAAACCCCATTCATATGATAGCTGGGGCATTCCACGATAGATCGTACCAGGCCCGTCACCCTCATCTCTTAAGATTTTAATGAAAATCGGTCCTAGGGGCATAGGCCCCAAAGACGCCTGGCAAAATATCATACTTCTCAGTTCAAAACTTTTTGAGTTATATTGCATTACATTTTTTAACTTCGGTTTGTAACGGTGAGTTTGATGGCCTATAACTCAAGAACGGTTTAAGCAACCAACAAAACGTAAACAACACTAAGCTTGCGATGAATCAAAAATTAATATTACTATTAAAAGATTCCAAAGAAAAAATTTCATTGTTGAGCAAAAACCTTAATCTTTTTTCATCTGCCTCTAATGACTTTTGGGACCAAAATTTTTAACATTTTTATTTTTTCAAAATAAATTTCATGTCATTGCAAATCGACATGCAAAAAATTAGAAAGGTGTTCTTTCTATAAGTTCCTCATTTTCCCGCAAACAAAATGGGTTTCGGAGGGGTTGATACGACCCCAGCACGCCGTTTCGCTTCTAATAGAGCTAGAGCCTCGCGGAAAAAAAACGAGCGTGTGTGCCGTTACAAGTCGCAGCGATTGGTACCCGATTTTAAGGTCTCAAGTTAACCGGTAGCGTCTGAGGTCAGGTCAAGTGACTGAAGTTACGGGTTCGGTTTTTAGTAAATAACTTCGCAAAAAATGGCCGCAGAGCCGCGATTTTGGCATCAATGTGTTTGCCTAGCTCAGGTGCATCGAATGGTTTACTATTTGCTAGGGTGAGGTCAACTTAAGTAGTTGACCTCGGGTCAAGGTCAGGTCAGATCCCCTCAGGTCACGAAGCTGGGCAAAGGGTATCATATGGCATATCATTCGATTTGGAAGGTCTTCCCAAGTCCATTGGTGGCTTTCCCGACTCTCTAGCTCCATTTGATCGGGAGTTATTGACGAAAAACTCGTACGACCCTAATGACGTCACGCAAGGTTAACAATGCAAAAGTGAAGCTGGACTTTGCAAGGAGTGCATGAAATCACGATACCATGTACGTGAGATAGTTTTAGGTCATCCTCGGCCCCCAACTAACAGTTTTTATATTTCCCCATTGATTTATAACAGTGATGTCACGTGACCGACCTGAACTCATGTAACCTTAAAAAATTCCCAGACATAAAAGTTGTGAGAGCTCTGGAGGACACCATGTATGCGTCCTGTAACTTTCATCTCGGACACCTATGGTCATTAGCGTCCAAAACAATGTCAGAACCAAACAGCCTTTTTCACCCTCGCGCTTATAGGAAAGAGGGTTGGATGAACCCTCTTTTCACTTTTTCAGATGTCTCAGACTTCAATTGAAATTTCAGTAACCCGTGATGTCACTAGCCAGCTTTACCACGCCATTTGTAAGCTCCCCTCCCGAAATCACTATTCGAAATCGTTATCGTCACGTAAAATAAATACAATTATAGAAAGAACACCTTCCTAATTTTTTGCATACTTCTTAACAATGAGCCAAATATTTTTTCTTAAAGAAATAAAAATTCAAAAAAATTTGGTCCCAAAGTCCAAAAAATACAAATGAAAGAAA
Organism: Amphibalanus amphitrite; assembly: GCF_019059575.1. NCBI lineage: Eukaryota > Metazoa > Arthropoda > Thecostraca > Balanomorpha > Balanidae > Amphibalanus > Amphibalanus amphitrite. The sequence continues at coordinate 97,870 of NW_024883253.1, forward strand.
ACTCGATATGTCATATATCAAAAATAACGTATTTTTCGAAATTTCAAAAATACATATTAATCTCTGTTTCATTGCAAGTTCAATGTTATATAATATTTGGCATTTGAATAATTTGTCTTAGAGTTACAGCCCGCCAAACTTAGCGCTGCAAAGCAAGATCCAAAAAAATGTTATACACCATAACTCAAAAAATGCTTATCTGATAAGCCTGAAATTGTTACAGGTGGATTCAGAGCCCCTGATTACCCCTGAGACCAATTCTCGTCAAATTCCGAGAGATGAGGGTGTCAAATTGGAAAAAAGTGGTACGATCTATCGTGGAATGCCCCAGCTCTGTTAGTTACGATAATTTCCCTCATTGGTCTTATTGTTGTGCCGCTTATGGATTTTCCATAATTTTGTGTTATTCATATTATGTTAAAATTGCCCCACCTCACAGTGGGATTTTTCGATCTAACGCGCGTTATTAAAAAAAACATTTTTTTGTTTTTTGTTTATTTTTTTGCGTCAGTGGGGCTAAGCAATGTTTGAATTTTTCATATATGGTATTGTGTTATCTGTGTATCTACTCTACAGCCAGGCACGTATGCAGGATTTCGCTCAGGGAGAGGCGACAGCCAAGAAGGGCCCGGAGGTCAGCTCAAGGGAGCCCCACGGCGACTGCCTATCCTGGTGTGAAAAAAAAATCGAGGTCAAAAACAGTAAATATACGATAGAATTCGAGATGTTGTAAATGAAATGCATTGTCTTGCGTTTGTCAACCTTGATAAAATGTTTGCAGTTAACTTCAGTTGAAGATCGTTTTTGCAATTCACTTCCTTTGAAGTTCGTTAACCCACGGCCACGCCGTGCTGGGGGGAGCGTTTTCACGACTCCCCTCAGGTTTTTCGTGAATATTTGTGTACACCTGTTCATACTTTTTTCCGCACATGCTGTGAAAATTTCAGACCTGGGTCGTTTAAGGTCAGGTCACCAGGTCACGTTAAGTGACCTTACCTCAGAAAAAGTTCAAAGGCTTGCTAATCTAAACCCTCTAAAACATCGGTTCATAAGTAAACATGACACACTGAATCAGAAATTTGCACCTGTGATCCCTGTGTGCCCCCGAGGGCATCTCAGGTCATGAAAGGTCACCAGCAGTTTTTTTACTATAACTTTTGATAGAAACGTGCTAGAGGGGTGAAGTCAGTTGTGTTCAGCTCGACGATACGGATCGACTGATATGCAACATGATCCTTTCCGGTCTGGTCATGACCTTGGCCTGAGGGCCTGAGGTCAATTTTCAAAATGGCTCTTCAAGGTCAACGTACCTATAGCTCATTCGACGCGACTCGACATCACCATTAAAATGCAAAAAGTTAAAAGGGATAAAAGTCAAATGGAAGAAAGTCGAAATGTATTAAAGTCAAAACGTCAAGAAGTCAAAAGTCTAAAGTCATCTTTTTGCTTATTTGACTTTCTGCTTTTTGACTTTTTGTCTTTTGGCTTTTAGCTGATTTGACTTTTTGCCATTTGACTTTTATCTTTTTGACTTTTTGTCTTTTGACTTTTTGTCATTTGACTTTTTGTCTTTTGACTTTTTGTCTTTTGACTTTTTGTCATTTGACTTTTTGTCTTTTGACTTTCTGTCTTTTGACTTTCTGTCTTTTGACTTTTTGTCTTTTGACTTTTTGTCATGTAATCGCTACGTGGCCCAGGAGTCGAGTTAGACGCAAATAGGGTGGCCTCCGTTGACCACATGCTTAACTGCTATCACAAGTTATCGCACGGCGACCGCCGTCCCCCCTCCCCCATCCTTCCGTAACCACTCCCCTCGCCCCGCTGCGCTGGCTGCCACCGCGTGTCGAGCTTCGGTCAGTGCTAACAGTGGCTCTCAAATTTTTTCGCTCAACCGCGGCTGGGACAAGTGGCGCCCTCCCCTCCGATTCGCGATACTTTCAAGAGGGTTTATTCGTATGCCTGGGCGTGGTCTGACTACCCCCCCCCCCGCCTGTGCTTAGGGGGTACCTGGACCCGGTCTGACTGTACCCCCCCCCGGTGCTCTGGGGGGTACCTGGGCCCGGTCTGACTGTACCCCTCCCCCTCCCCCCGTGCTCAGCGGGGTACCTGGGCCCGGTCTGACTATACCCCCTTGCTCAGGGCCTACCTGGGCGTGGTCTGACTACCCCCCCCCCCCCCGCTTGTGCTCAGGGGGTACCTGGGCCCGGGCGGTCTGGCAGATGGCGGTCGGTTCGCCAACTGCACGGGCGGCGCGGCCGGCTACATCGACCGCCGGCTCTTTGGCTCGCACATGTACCACAGACCGACGGCGCACCGCGTCTACGACACTCAGCTGGCCTACGACCCCGAGGGTGAGAGTGCACGACGCTGGCGCTGCCCACCGCCCACCGCGCGCTCACTAGTGTGCCTGTGTGCGCCGGCTGGTGCGTGTGACTGCACTGTTGCGGCAGTGTGTTGTGTCGGGCTGTGGACGGCCAGTGACGGGCGGCTGACGGCTCTGTGGACTGACTGTGTGTTGTGTCGGGCTGTGGACGGCCAGTGACGGGCGGCTGACGGCTCTGTGGCCTGACTGTGTGTTGTGTCGGGCTGTGGACGGCCAGTGACGGGCGGCTGACGGCTCTGTGGACTGACTATGTGTTGTGTCGGGCTGTGGACGGCCAGTGACGGGCGGCTGACGGCTCTGTGGACTGACTGTGTGTTGTGTCGGGCTGTGGACGGCCAGTGACGGGCGGCTGACGGCTCTGTGGACTGACTGTGTGTTGTGTCTGGCTGTGGACGGCCAGTGACGGGCGGCTGACGGCTCTGTGGACTGACTGTGTGTTGTGTCGGGCTGTGGACGGCCAGTGACGGGCGGCTGACGGCTCTGTGGACTGACTGTGTGTTGTGTCTGGCTGTGGACGGCCAGTGACGGGCGGCTGACGGCTCTGTGGACTGACTGTGTGTTGTGTCGGGCTGTGGACGGCCAGTGACGGGCTGCTGATGGCTCTGTGGACTGACTGTGTGTTGTGTCTGGCTGTGGACGGCCAGTGACGGGCGGCTGACGGCTCTGTGGACTGACTGTGTGTTGTGTCTGGCTGTGGACGGCCAGTGACGGGCGGCTGACGGCTCTGTGGACTGACTGTGTGTTGTGTCGGGCTGTGGACGGCCAGTGACGGGCGGCTGACGGCTCTGTGGACTGACTGTGTGTTGTGTCGGGCTGTGGACGGCCAGTGACGGGCGGCTGACGGCTCTGTGGACTGACTGTGTGTTGTGTCGGGCTGTGGACGGCCAGTGACGGGCGGCTGACGGCTCTGTGGACTGACTGTGTGTTGTGTCGGGCTGTGGACGGCCAGTGACGGGCGGCTGACGGCTCTGTGGACTGACTATGTGTTGTGTCGGGCTGTGGACGGCCAGTGACGGGCGGCTGACGGCTCTGTGGACTGACTGTGTGTTGTGTCGGGCTGTGGACGGCCAGTGACGGGCGGCTGACGGCTCTGTGGACTGACTGTGTGTTGTGTCGGGCTGTGGACGGCCAGTGACGGGCGGCTGACGGCTCTGTGGACTGACTGTGTGTTGTGTCGGGCTGTGGACGGCCAGTGACGGGCGGCTGACGGCTCTGTGGACTGACTGTGTGTTGTGTCGGGCTGTGGACGGCCAGTGACGGGCGGCTGACGGCTCTGTGGACTGACTGTGTGTTGTGTCTGGCTGTGGACGGCCAGTGACGGGCGGCTGACGGCTCTGTGGACTGACTGTGTGTTGTGTCGGGCTGTGGACGGCCAGTGACGGGCGGCTGACGGCTCTGTGGACTGACTGTATGTTGTGTCGGGCTGTGGACGGCCAGTGACGGGCGGCTGACGGCTCTGTGGACTGACTGTGTGTTGTGTCGGGCTGTGGACGGCCAGTGACGGGCGGCTGACGGCGCCGGCAGGTCTGCTCGGCACGCTCACCTCCTGCGTTGCCGTGTTCCTGGGCTCGGTAGCCGGCCGCCTGATGGCAACGTGCGGCGGCGCCCCCGAGCGGCTGGCGCGACTCGCCGGCTGGGCGCTGCTGCTGGTGAGTCCGAGTCGGCGGCGCCCCCCCCCCCCCGCCCCCCGCCCAGACGGTCCCGGCACCGCGCCTAATCAGACATAGCAGGGATCCCAGTGGATCTGGAAGAAAACTGCAGGTTAGAATCTATGATTCCACCGGATCTGGCATGATCATCTGAATCTATGATCTCATTGGATCTGACGATGAACCAAGAACATGGATCTATTATCTGAGTGGATTCCACCATGCACAGTATTTGAAAGCAGGTTTTCAAGTGTTTCTGTCCATAAGTGCCACAAAATAATACATTTGACGTGCAATAACATAAAATCAATAAATCAGAACGTCTGTGAGTTGCAACAAGTAATTTTCGGGATTTCTGTTGACAAAAAAATAAGTGAGTAATTTAGGGTGGCACTTATTCTGGGGGTAAAAATAATATTTTGGATTTTTTAACGGGACACCCCCGCATTGCATTCCACTTGACATAAAAACAAGATGTGCAAAACATTTTGGAAATATATATATAAAAAATTAGAGGTCGCTCAACGAGGTCAAAGTTTCATTTTTCCTCGTAAAAATCAAGTTTCCAAATTTAAGCTTGCGACTAATCGAAGTTGAAAAACAACGTTTTTGTGCTTCAAGATTCTCAAATGTTGCTGACAGACATACCAAATGCCACGTTTTTACTCTCTTTCAACTGATGTGTCCACAGGTGGATCGCGAAAAGGCCGATTTTTTTCATTATTTTCACTACATGTAAATAGTGTGTCATGCATTACTGTAGCGTAACGTAGATATACGTGGTGTAGCTGCACAATGGGATGTAAGCGGTGTGAGACAGCTTCCACCGCGGAACCAGTCAGCCAGAAAACCGAGCAGCCGGTGACGTCCACTTAAGACAAAGACAAGACCGTCCTCCTCGCGCAGAGGAAGGACGGCACGGTGCAACGGCAGGAGTAAGAGTCTAAACCCAACGAGCTATACCTATATAACGAAGTATATAAATAAATTTTATGAGAACACAGCGATATGTGACCATAGAGAGCCGGTGAGAAGCACATTCCGGCGCCAAGCAGCTGACCAATTAGTGCAACTTGAGTCAGGTTCAAGGACCAGCCGCATCCAAGACCGATACATCAACAGCTCCCCAGCTCCCCACCATAAACTCTTAGCGAACGTCAGGTCCTTGGCTGCGGGCAACCAACAACGAACCAGAAGCAGAAGATAGTTGTTTACGGCGAAGAGCACAAGGCTCAGCCTCAGTCTTTGGCCTCCACCTTGAGCTTCGATTGGAAGGAATTAGTTTTGAGCCTTTAGATCAGCTGACATGTACCAAGTTTGGCGAAGGGCGCCAGCCGCCAGGGCGATTGCACCGGAATCCCGCTTCGGGACACCACCGAGGGCAATGACGGAGAGCTCGAGGAGTTCCTGATAATCATCCCATGGTTGCTCTGGGTCGAGTTTGTGACAAATAGTGCGCGTGGCCGTCGTCCGCCTCCCACAGCACGAGGTCTATGGAATTGGAAACCCACTTGTCCCTAAATGGCTTCAAGAGCTGGACAGCTTGACCGTATGTCGGTTCAATACACTCCTATGCCCTAGCAACGAGCTCTAGAGCGTAGTGGAGTCGTGCGAAGTGTAAGACCATGCGGTCGAGTCGACGCCCAATTCGGGTACAGACGTCATTAGTCACCCTTGAGTTGGCTGTGATGGTATCGAAACTCAGGGCGGCAACTCGATGTCGATATGCATTCTACAACCTCACAGTCTCGCAGAACCTCAACCATTGCCGTCGCCATAGGGTGCCTAATTCCGTGAGAGCTTAGGGCAATAAGTATAATTACATGTCACGCTATCGCCGAACACCAGGATAGGTTCTCGGTCCCAAGTGGCCCACTATTTGCTGCTGGGACAAATGTCCTGTCCTAGTGCAGTGTGCACTATGTATCAAAGAGACGCCAGGATATACCAATAGCAGAATGCTTCATTAATCTTGGTGGCTACCATCGGGCGAGCTTGATGTACTCTCTTCCGAAAGACTCGCGGTTTATCGCCTGCAGCTCAGCTGGATCGTGCTCGAGGTCCCCGCTGCCGCAGCCAGCGCGCCTTCCAGTTGAAAATAAACATCTTTGTGCGATCCAACGCGGGCGAAAGCCCGACATCCACAAACATCTTCGCTGTACGTTTTAGCAGGGAGCGGGGGGAGCTGTTGGTGTATCGGTCTTGGATGCGGCTGGTCCTTGAACCTGACTCAAGTTGCACTAATTTGTCAGCTGCTTGGCGCCGGAATGTGCTTCTCACCGGCTCTCTATGGTCACATATCGCTGTGTTCTCATAAAATTAATTTATATACTTCGTTATATAGGTATAGCTCGTTGGGTTTAGACTCTTACTCCTGCCGTTGCACCGTGCCGTCCTTCCTCTGCGCGAGGAGGACGGTCTTGTCTTTGTCTAAAGTGGACGTCACCGGCTGCTCGGTTTTCTGGCTGACTGGTTCCGCGGTGGAAGCTGTCTCACACCGCTTACATCCCATTGTGCAGCTACACCACGTATATCTACGTTACGCTACAGTAATGCATGACACACTATTTACATGTAGTGAAAATGAAAAAAATCGGCCTTTTCGCGATCCACCTGTGGACACATCAGTTGAAAGAGAGTAAAAACGTGGCATTTGCTATGTCTGTCAGCAACATTTGAGAATCTTGAAGCACAAAAGCGTTGTTTTTCAACTTCGATTAGTCGCAAGCTTAAATTTGGAAACTTGATTTTTACGAGGAAAAATGAAACTTTGACCTCGTTGAGCGACCTCTAATTTTTTATGTATATTTCCAAAATGTTTTGCACATCTTGTTTTATGTCAAATGGAATGCAATGCGAGGGTGTCCCGTTAACCCTCGCCGGACCTATTGGTTTTCTACATACGCGCCGGCCGAGGGGGGGGGCGGGTACGACCCCCCCCCCCTCGCCGTTTCGCCCCTGGTGGAGCTAGCGCGTCGCGGAAAAACGAGCGTGTGCGCCGTTACGAGACGCAGAGATTGGTACCCGATTTTAAGGTCCTAGGTCAACCGGTGACCTCTGAGGTCAGGTCAAGTGCCCCAGGGTACGGTTCAGTTTTTGGTGAATAACTTCGCAAAAAACGGCCACAGAGCGCCGATTTTGGCAGCATCGTGTTCGCCTCGCTCAGGCGCGTCGAATGATATACTTTTTGTTCGGGTCAGGTCAACTTGGGGTGTTGACCTCAGGTCAAGGTCAGGTCAGCACCCCCAGGTCACGAAGTTGGTCGAAAGAGGTCATGTCGCATATATTCGATTCGGCAGGCCTTCCTGAGTCCATTGGTGCCTTTCCCGACTCGCTAGCTCAATTTGATCAAGAGTTATAGACGAAAAACTAATTTGACCTTGATGACGTCATAAATGACGTCACGCAAGGTCAACATTGCAAAAGTGACGC
>NW_024883254.1:0-114002 GCF_019059575.1 Amphibalanus amphitrite
TGGAAGGTCAACCAATGACCTAGGACCTTAAAATTGGGTATCATCGGCTTCCTCTCGTCACGGAAAACACGCTCGTTTTTTCCACGAGGCTCTAGCTCAATCAGGGGCCGAACGGTAGAGGGGTATAACCGACCCCCCCCCCCCCCTACACATTAGACGCCGGCAAACGCCGCACACATGCGAGGGCTAGAGCCACGTCGATCGCCATCAATATTGGTACGAGCAGCGTATGTACACATGAGCTAGTCTGAAGATCGTGTGTATTCGGCATGGTAGGGCGACCACACTAATGCCTGAGACGTTGTCAAAGACCCTTGCATGTCGGCACTCTACGTTACTTCCTGATAGCAGTTTATTATTGTCACTTAACCATGATGGGCGCCACTTGCCCGTCACGGGCTTATGCAAACAGACGCGATCCGGAAGGCTTTGTTCATTGTGCACACAAATATCGTAGGTAGTATAGTAAGTAGGTGAGGTCATTAGAGTGCCACAATGGAAAGATAACGAGGGAAAAGAAATGTGATTAAATTCATAAAAAAGAACATCTGGTTTGTAGTTTAAATTTTGCATTGGTAAGTCGTTACAGATATGGCTGGAATAAACCATCCAAGAAGCATGGTGCAAGCCTTTGCCACGGTCATTCTACCTACACCCATCTGATTCTTCTCCCCAGACAAAGCCCAAATCCTCTGACCCAAGCTCGTTCCAACCCAAATTTTCAAAAACCCAAATTTTCCAACCCAAAATTCCAAATTTGGTTGAAACTGAACCCGACAGCAATCCTTCACTTTGCGCCTGTTTGCAACAGCGCAAAACACAAGTCAAACTTAAAATGACCTGGCAAAAAAAAAAACAGAACTCAGTTTGACCGAGCTCATCTAAGCGTATACAATGTAGCTCTGGATATCGTCCACAACACAACCCGTGCGGCGCGGGAGATGTGCCACAGCGGGCCGCGGCACGGACGCACTTCGCTCCCACACTCAGGAACTGGTGCGTGAAACCAGCATCTGCTCATGGCTACCCGGTGCACTTCCTCCTCAGGCCAGGCTCCGGGGATGAGAGCTGTTTGTAAACACCGCCCAACGATCACACGCTCGGGTACCCGCGTCCTTCCACGCGCTCGCAGAACAAACGCGAGTCGCGTGATGGCAAACACGCAATCAAACACGGAGTCCCTAATGATGGGTCTGTTTACGAAGAGACACGCGAGGTCATGTCATAATCATACCGTTGCAACGGTATGATTCACCAAAGCGTTGGCGAAACCACGAAATTCGCCTCCTGGACAGGTAGCATGAAGAGCCTGTGCAATGACTACACAGTAAAGCATATTGCACAATGTTTGCTTTCGGCAGTTTTGAACGGAAGGCAAAAAAGAGACTGCATCACGCAGTTGAAGCATCCCATTTTTCTATCCCCTGATACATTGAGAGTGGACTTTGACCCGCGCCCAGGGCGAAGTCTGACATGCGTTGTCTGTGACCTCTTACCTGTGTGCTGTGAACCTCCGACCTGTTTATTGTACCACATCTGACCTGAGGGTCATGTGACCCCTGACCTGTAACCTTTGACCTGCACGCTGTGTAACCTCTCCCCTCTGAGATCTGCATACTGTGAGATATCTGACCTACCCGCGACGCTGTCCAGTGCCGCGCCCGGCGCCCGTACCTGCTACGACGCCCTCCTCTCCAGGCAGGAACTCTGGCAGCAGCAGCAGGTTCACGGGCGAACCGGTGGTCTCCGGGCCCGCCTGGGGTAGCACGCCGCCACTGCCCACTCCAATGTCGCTGGTCACACACAGACTCGACTGACTGAACGCCGACCGGTAAAACTCCTGAAAAACACAGAGAGAGTGGCTGAATACAGACCGGTAAAACTCCTGGAACAAACACAGAGAGTGGCTGAAAGCAGACCGATAAAACTCCTGACAAACACACAGAGAGTGGCTGAATACAGACCGGTAAAACTCTTGACAAACACAGATTCGATTGGCTGAACGCCGACCGGTAAAACTCCTGACAAACACAGAGAGTGGCTGAAAGCGGACCGGTAAAACTCCTGACAAACACACAGAGAGTGGCTGAATACAGACCGGTAAAACTCCTGGAACAAACACAGAGAGTGGCTGAATTGAGACCGGTAAAATTCCTAAAACACATATGCGACCGCAGACTTATCACTCTGGTCACCCAGAATACAGTGGCGCAAATAGGCAAGCTTCCCGGAATACACACGCATAACCAAACGCTTGACACTCTGGTAGTACAGCGTATAGCAAACACGCATCGGCCAGGGGTCCAGTATGTCGACGAGGTTTCACTCTGAAAGACAACAAGGAACTATGTTTCGGCATAGTTCAAACCATATTTGCATTCCTTTCCAATGTCAGCAGCAGACACTCCCATCACTTACCAGAATGACGCGGACGACATCAATCAGAATCGAGCCCGAGAGGCCATACCGTCGCTACGTGTCACATGGGTAAATATTCTTCCAGGCACACGGCGTAGTAAGCCCGCCGGTCCGTGTTTTTCTGTTGCATCACCCAGCTGCCCGGCTAGTCCTGTGATCCAGCTAGTCAGTCCTGTGACATATGGTATTAAAGGCGCGGCAGACCGGCGGTCCGCAGATGGAAGATGCACCGCAGTCGCCGGCCAAGTAGCCCAATAAGTATAACCGTATTACGCATCCCATGAAGGATCCAGAAAAGTGGTGTTTGACGGTGCGAAGGCACATGCACTTGTCTGAGGCTGTCCGCTGCGCTACCTGACATTGTCTTATGTTGTCCGGTACTTTACCTGCACTTGTCTGACACAATCCGGTACGTTACCTGCAGTTGTTTGACGTTGTCCGGTACTTCATCTGCAGTTGTCTGACACCATCCGGTACGTTACCTGCAGTTGTCTGTTATCCTGTACGTTACCTGCAGTTGTTTGACGTTGCCCGCTACTTCACCTGCAGTTTTCTGACACCGTCCGGTACGTTACCTGCAGTTGTCTGTCCGGTCGGTATCTGCAGTTGTTTGACGTTGTGCGGTACTTCACCTGCAGTTGTCTGACACCGTCCGGTACGTTACCTTTACCAGTTCAGCTGTTACCAGTTCAGCTGAGCGCGCCGCTGCGTGCGGTCGCGAGCGCTGCTCGCTCCCGACCCTTCTAGCCGCTCTGTGCCTGTCCTGCGTGAGAGCGAGTGTGAGAGCGATTGGAGTGAGTTGTGGCCGTGCCTTGAGCTCTCTAGTGACACTGAGGTGACGTGGTCATGCATCGGGACCTCACCCGCCTGTTAGTACTACTCGCCGTCGTCCGTGTTCTGGTAACGGCGGCCTGCCCGGCCCCCGTGCCGGTGACGGAACCAGCCAAGCACCGAGACCAAGACCAGCAACTGCGACGCGGCGTCGCTCACCGGAGACCGGCCTGTCCTCGGAGCCGACGTGATGCTGTGGTGACACCTTCACCGACACCTTCACCGACGCCTGACCGCGGTCGTGACGCCGTGCGGCCCCGGGCCGACCCCGCTCGTGCCCGGCCTGCCGCCGGCGGCCCGCCGACCGGCCGCCCGGCCGCCCGGCCGCGGGGGCCGGCGGTGGGCGGATCGCCCGAGCCCCGGCGTACCTCGCTGACGGCCGCGGACGGGCCGCCCGGGCCCCGACCGGCGGCTGAGCTCGGCCGTGACCCGCGACTGGTCGCGCCGGCCCGCGGTGGCGGGCGGCGTCCGCAGCGCCGCGGAGCGCGCGGCCGCCGGGGCCGGCGCGCCGGGACCGTAACGGCGGGCGGCCTGCTGGTTGGCGCGCTGAATGTGCAGTCGCTGCTGCCGAAACTGCCTGAACTAACAGAAGAGCTCCATCACAGTAAATTTGACATTTTGATTCTGGCGGAGACGTGGCTGAAGCCCTCCGTCCCCGACCGACTGCTAGTGCTGCCCGGCTATTCCGTGCAGCGCGTTGACAGGCCGGGCGGACGCGGCTACGGAGGTGTGGCCATCGCCACGAGAGACGGCCTGTCGACGGCTGCGTACCGGCCGGCGACGCCGCGTCCTCAAGACAGCCGACTGGAGGCCGTCTGGTCGACGGTGACGCTGGACCGCGGACGGCGCCTTCTGATCGGCTCCATCTACCGGCCGCCGCGCTGCACGGCTGCGGCGCTCGACGCCGACTTCGGGGACCTGGAGGCCCAGCTACAGAGGGCGCTGCTCGATCACCCGAATGTGACCATTATTATTGGCGGGGATCTGAACTGTGACCTCCTCAAACCCCCTCCGGCACCAGCCAGAGCTCGTTTAGAAGTGTTTTTAGATGATTACTCGCTCTCTCAACTAGTGACTGGCCCGACATTTACCTCTGGATCGCTCTTAGATGTTCTCATTGTCAATCGTCTTAACGTAGCAACGCCGCGCCGCAATAAACATTGTGATTTTAGCCCACATCGCATCGTTAGTTGTAGCCTCAGTGTGCCGCGCCGTCCACGATCGCACACTGTGGTGTCGCGGTCACGCCCACTCGCTAGGATAGACTCGGGTGCGTTTCTGTTCGATTTACAGTGCTGTGACTGGAGTGACGTTTTTACATCTGAGACGGTCGATGGGAAGTGGCGAGCTTTTTTATCACTCTACATACCTGTTCTGGACAAGCACGCGCCGATACGGAGCCGCAAGGTTCACAACCCATCTGCCCCGCCGGTCACGGCCGCCACTAAGGACTTGATGGCGAGCCGCCGCGGCGCTCTGCGCACCCTCGGCCGTGACTCGAGCGAATACCGCGATCTGAACCGATCTGTCCGGTCCGCCATCCGCCGCGACACGCGCCTGGCCATAGAGTCCCGTATCAAGGAGCAGGGACCCCACACCGTGTGGCGCAACATTCGGAGTGTTGTTGCTGGCCGGAAGCGAGATGTCACCTCACCACAGCTATCACCGAGCGCGCTGAATGAGTATTTCGTGTCTGTCGGGCCGAGGGTGGCGGCGGAGGTGGCCGATGCGGCCGAGCACGCGGCAGACCTGCCCTGCCGCCTGCCGCGTGTGGGGGCCTGCGGCTTCTCAGTCTCTCCCATCGACCTCGATACGCTGACGATCGCGCTGTACAGCATGAGGAACTCGCCTGCGTGCGGATCTGATGGTTTGTGTGCTCGTGCTCTGAAGGCTGGCTTCCCCGCCGTCGGCTATGTCATCCTACATATCATTAACGCATGTCTCACCCAATCCGACTACCCTCCAACCTGGAAACATTCGCTCATTCACCCCATCTTCAAGACCGGCGACCCATCCGATCCTTCCAACTTCCGTCCTATTTCCATCATCCCCACCATCGCCAAACTAGTAGAGCGCGTTGTCCAGCGGCAGCTTTACCATTACCTATCCTCCAACCACCTCCTATCCCCCAGCCAGCACGGTTTCCGTCCGCGCCATTCGACGGAAACCGCGCTGGCTACCGTAACCGACCAAATCCTCACAGCTGCCGACGGCGGGGAGATCACCCTCTTATGTCTTATTGACCTGAGCAAGTGTTTTGATATTATCGACCATGACATTTTACTTCGGAAACTCGAGCTGCACGGTGTGGATGTTCAGTGGTTTAAAGCTTACCTGACCGGCCATACCCAGAGTGTGTCACTCAGAGACCACACTGGAGCTGCCAGCGTCTCCCCGCCGATGCCGAACTCGATGGGGGTTTTCCAGGGGTCTGCCCTGGGCCCCCTCTTGTTTACCGTGTTTGCAAATGACATGTCACTGTTCGCTGCGGGTGCAAGTGTCGTGCAGTACGCTGACGACACCCAGGTGATTGTCTCTGGCAAAAAGAACGAACTTTCGGCTGTTATTCATAGCATGGAAAATTCATTGACTGCTTTGGATCAGTGGTTCTGCGCAAACGCCCTTAAAGTAAACGCAAACAAAACACAGCTCATCACTCTCGGAACAGGTCAAAATTTGCGCGGCCTTCCAGACTTCAAAATTGCCTTCCGCAACACTGACCTCGTACCTTGCCGCGAGGTAAAAAATCTTGGCGTTATTTTCGACCAGAAATTATCATGGGACAGTCACGTGGGTGTCGTCGGCAGGCGATGCAGCGGTACTCTTGTCGCGCTGTCACATGTCCGTCACGTCCTGCCTGTCGGTGTCATCAAGACACTAGTAGCCGCCTTGGTTCTCTCGCAGGTCACATACTGCCTTTCCGTCTACGGCAACGGCACTAAGAAAAACATTGACAGAATTCAAAAGGTACTGAACTTTGCTGCACGAGTCATTTTTGGAAAGAGAAAATTTGATCATGTTAGTGACCTGCGCGGGAAACTTGGCTGGCTGCCCGCTCAGCACATGGCCGACCACCGTACACTGTGTCTGGCGCACAAGGTGATTGCTGGTGGCGAGCCCGAGTCACTGGCGGCTGCATTCGTGTGCAACGGTGACCGGCGGTCCCGGCGCACGAGGCAGGACGGACAACTCTACGTGCCGAGGTCCAACACCGAGACCGGCAAGAGACGCTTTTGCTCGAGGGCACCTGCCCTCTACAACCGGCTGTCGAGTGACCTGACACCGCTTAGCCAGCAGCGTTTTTCACGTACCGTGAAGAGACGCCTGCTGGATCTCCACCGAACGTGACCGTTCCGACAGCCGTCGCCGCCACAGCACAGGGGTAGCCCTGTGTACCGTGTATGTGTGCGTGTGTGTGTGTGTGTGTGTGTGTTTTTTTTATCCATGACAGCGACCATGTTTGACTCGGAGCTTAATAGCCACACTTTGAGTGGACCGCTCTACGATGGCAAATACAAATACAAATACCTGTAACTGTCGGATTCTGTCCGGTACGTAAGTGCAGTTGTCTGTCATCCGGCACTTTACCTGCAGTTGTCTGATGTTGTCTGGCTGGAAGTGGGCCAGCGTGCTGCGGTTATGGACAAAGACGAGCCGCGGGTAGTGGTCGGTGGAGGAGTCGTCTCCGGACGGAGCAGAGGTCGACGACGGCTTCAGCATCTCGGCCGTCTGCAGCAGCCTGAGGGGGAAGACGGACGGGACGTCTGACTGATGGAGACAATGGTAGAGAGGCAGACACAACAGCCTGAGAGTGGGACGACTGATACATACGACTAGTACAGCCACAGGCAGACAGGCAGACAAGCGGACATACAAACACAGCAGCCTGAGGAGCGAGATGAACATTGAAAATACGGTCTCTACGGCAGCCTGAGGAGGAAAGGGGGCGTTCAACTGACGGACAGACAGACGATAAACAGACAAACTGCTTAGGCAATGATCTAAACAGTTAGCACTTGAGATCAGAAGAACCGCAATAGACAGTAAATATCATGAACGTGCCGTTTGAAGGTAAGTCATCAGTCCCTGAAGCTATCACGTTACAGTCAGCGCCTGACCGACCACTGACCATCAGTCTCATCCGGCGTCAAAGTATACAGAGCTCATGACCTCACGTGCCACTTAAATGGATTGAACTTGAATGACATGTTAAAAACATGGGGTGGGCGCCGCCTAAGCGCCTGACGCTGTTGTTGACTAGCCACGAAAGGTCAGACTTGACGACCGGCTATCGCTTGGTGGAGCTCTAACAGTGAACGCGATGACATGATAGATGAACGGCAAACTACGGATAGGCTTCGTAAGAGCTTCGTAAGAGCTAGGGATCGAAGGCTTCTTTCCTCGATGTCGTACCTCCATCAGTTCCCGAGCTATGAGTCGATATCAAAATATCAATATCGGAGAAAAGCGACCTTCGAAGACCTACGGACACTGTACTCTGCCGACTTGACATAAGGCCTGACTCAAACAGTTGATTGGTGCATTTTTAAAGAAAAAAGATGATGACCATTCGAACGCAAATTTAAGCTCGCTATGTGGCTTAGGAGCTATACACATTATATTTACCCCCTGTATATTTACAAGAGGTGTGAGAACGCACTCCATCGCCTTGATGTGCCATGATCCAACGAATGCACTCGACATACCTAATTGTTAATATTATCCTCCAATTATAATTGCTATCAGTACCATAGCAACAAATATAAATAAACACCAAAACTATGTGGATAATACGTCATCCAGCACTGGATTTATGACATGAGCGGATTATTTACACACGGAGTCGCACGCAGGCCCTGTCGGCGCGCTCCGATCTGCGCCGCTCGTTTTCGCCATCATCCTCGTAGGACACACACAAATAAACAGCGAGGCTGAGTGAGTCGGTATCCGGTGTCCGCCGGCGCGACGGAGACCCATGACGGGTGGAGACGGAGCCCCGGTGTGACCGTCCGACCGTCACCGCGAGCCCTGACAGCGGCCGACGGCGCAGCCCGCCCCGCCGCCCGCCCACCGACCCCTCCCGCAGCTCGACGAGCTGAGGGGAGGGGTCAGTCTGGGGGGGTCTGAGGGGGTTCTGGGAGGGGAGGAGCTCGGAGATCGGTCACGTCAGGCAGCTGCAGCAGCTCCCTGCTTATTGACACGGCTGCAGCCGCAGAGGAGGCGCTGTGACCAGGCCACCCGAGCTCCGTGCACGTGCGCCATGGGTGTCCGAGTGGCCCAAAGAACCGTCGCCTCCTCCATGACGACAGACTGGGTGTCCGCCACTACGGCACCCACCAGGGCCACAGTCCGCCGACGGCGTTGCATCATCATAGAGAGCTGTTAAAATTGTCTCTGCCGCATTGGGGGGAGGGGCGGCACGGTAATGAGCCAGGTGCTGATGACCTGATAATTAATTAACTACAGGCGACCCACCTACCAAGCGCTGGCGGTTTTCGGCTCCGGCGTTTCCAATTCCGCCTAGCCGCAAAGTACTACCATTACTGCCGCGCTTCTCGTGCTCCAATCCGTTTCGTATACTGGGTCATTGCCGGTTTTCTAGGCTTCGCCACAATCCAAGCACATTTCGCACAATTCAACACCTGGTATGCCTCGCTCCATTTACGCGCCCTTCATCAGGCTGTCATTCCATTTTACTCTACCCTCATTTCGTTCTTCCCGTTCCCTCATTTCGTTCTACCCCGCCTGTTCACGTTTAGGTATGCATGCAGCAAACGTCAGATAGAATTCATATTTATTCAGTGCCTACATTACAGTAACAGAGAAAAGGACGCGGTAGGTGTAGTCATATTACGAGGACCAGCATATTACGAGGACTCGTAAGACCAGCATCACAGGGTACTAAGTTGCCTATGTAGTATGTAGGTATAGCGTACAACGATACTCCACGTCTTATGTCTAATCAGTGGCCAGGTGGCGGCAGAGTGGTAATGGGGATCACATTTACACATTAACCAACCGAATTCGTAAACGGATGTCACAGTCATTTGCAGCTAGCCTTGACCGGAGACAGTTTTTTCCTTTAGTTTATTTGTGACTTTATAGTAGGTATCTAAGTGCACGACACCATTGAATGGTATCGGGTCTGCGTTTAAAGTGGTTTCTGAGATCACTACTAAGTGACGTTATAAAAAGGTAACTTTCAGGGCTCGTGCAGGTGTCAGCACATTTGCCTATAGATAGATAAGTGCAGACGTGTAGTGCCTCATATGAATGTGTTCCTGCATTCTCTTAGCTGTTAAAACCCCAAGGTGCCTAGTTAAACCTCGCCGGCCGAGGGGGGGGCGGGTGCCGCCCCCCCCCCCCATAGGGTTTTTTCGCGATAGCTCCGAACACGCTGGCGATAGAGAGCTGAAACTTGGCATACCTGACCTTTTATCCAAGCCGCATCTTTTGACACCAACCGCATTTTTGAGTCAGGTCAGGTCACTGACCTATGACGTCATAAGTGAACCTCTGCACGGTCTCCAGATGTCGCAACTTCGCAACGCCCTCACTGCCAGAGGAGATGTCACAGGGAAATGAAACTTGCAGGATCTAGTATCCATTATGAGTCTAACAACTTGTATATCTCGGATTTTTCCTAAAGGTCATATGAGGTCAGGTCATTTTCGTGACCTCACCATTACCTATAAGTCAATGGGGAAAAATGAAAACTGCTATTCTGGCGCCGGGAACGATCTCCAACTACCTCAAGCACACAGAATCGTGATTTGATGCACTCCTTGCAAGGTTAGATGCGTCACTTTTGCAATGTTGACCTTCCGTGACGTCATTTATGACGTCATCAAGGTCATATTAGTTTTTCGTCAATAACTCCCGATCAAATTGAGCTAGCGAGTCGAGAAAGCCACCAATGGACTCAGGAAGACCTGCCGAATCGAATGAGATTCGACATGACCTCTTTCGACCAGCTTCGTGACAGCTGGGGGTGCTGACCTGACCTTGACCTGAGGTCAACACCCCAAGTTGACCTGACCCAAACAAAAAGTATATCATTCGACGCGCCTGAGCGAGGCGAACACGATGCTGCCAAAATCGCGGCTCTGCGGCCGTTTTTTGCGAAGCTATTCACCAAAAACTGAACCATACCCTGGGGCACTTGACCTGACCTCAGAGGTCACCAGTTGAGCTAGGACCTTAAAATCGGGTACCAGTATCTGCGTCTCGTAACGGCGCACACGCTCGTTTTTTCCGCGACGCGCTAGCTCCACCAGGGGCGAAACGGCGAGGGGGGGGGGGTCGTACCCGCCCCCCCCCCTCGGCCGGCGCGTATGTAGAAAACCAATAGGTCCGGCGAGGGTTAAATCAGCTGGGTAACACTGAAAAGCATAGGTGCGACATGTATACGGACAATGATAACATTATCAACATGAATGTCTGTCATGGACAGTCAAATCAGGAAAGCTTTATTCATAAAGCGCGATGCTCATGCATCAAGCGCTTCGAATCCATTCTAAACAGCTGCGCAGTTATTCAGAAACAGTATCAGCAAGAACCTGTTTCAGAGCATTTACTGAACGGTCTGCAGCTACTATTTAGGCTTCCGTCGTTTTATTTTCAGGGCACGATCCAGCCTCCGAGATGTGGAACTGGAGCATGACGATGATATACGTCAGGATGGTGGCCAGGATGGAGAGCACGGTGGACCTCTGCAGTCGGAACAGGCCCAGGTCACCGAGCGTGTCCAGGTCGCGGCCGATCGTCTCCCGGAACAGCCCCAGCTCGGGCTGCAGGGCCGGCAGCTGCAGCTGCGGCTTCAGCAGCAGGTTTCGGGTCTTTCCGACAGTGTCGAGGACCCACTGGACGACCTCAGACGGCAGCACCAGCGTCACGAACACGCTAATGAGGTAGACCACGGCCATGGAAATCAAGACGTAGTTAGCGCCTGACTGGACGGCTGGAATGGAGGATAGCATTACGCTAATCATAGAGAAAATGCCGTAGACGGTGATGGTCACTAGTTCCATGGACATAGCAGCGATCAGGGACTCGAATGTAGCCGAGAGTTGGTCGTGCAGCGACCTGAGGCTTCGAAGAGTGGCGACGTTGATGGTTCGTCTGCCTTCCACTGCCGCCAGCAGCTCTCCAGAGATGGTGCGGTAACCAACCAACAGCTGGAGTACGGCCAACATAAACTTCACCGGTATCAGGTGAGCACTGGTAAAGAACAGCCCACTCAGTAAATTAACAAAAAACTTGAGCACGTGTGTTCCGGAAACCAAGGACAAATGATCGGACTGATTAACAAACATGAAGGGAAGGATTACGCAGACAAAAAGCAGTATTGTGGAAAACATCAGCAAACAAGCGCAGGTTCGGCGTAGCGTCTTGGCCGGTTCTTGATATCCAGGCAGCTCAACGAAGCGACACATAAGACTTCCAATGATGGTGAATACCTGATGACTTCTGCGTCGCCCGACAACGAAACAGCAAGCCAGCGGCAACCACATCAGCACGTGCATCAGGCCGCCACAGCTGGTGACAGACAGGGCGAGCACCACAGTGGTATACTTGAGGTACATGGCGGCAGCGCGGGCCATCTGGACGGTCACAATAGCCGCGCCGGCCGTGTACAGAGCGTGGACGAGCGCGGCGTGCAGCTGGCTCCACCAGCCGGCGTCTCCGGTCAGCGCCAGCAGCCTCAGCAGGCCGAGCAGGAGACGCTCCGGAACGGACTGCGCGCTCACCGCCGACCCGGCGCACTTCTGGTTTGGCGGCCCCTCTGGATGACCTTCAGGCCAGCCGCCACTCGAGGCTAGTGTCGCATCGGCGGCTGTCCTGCCAGCGACGTGCACCTTAGAGAGCATTCTGACGTCCAGTCCCCGGCGGCTGATGTCAGGAGTGAAAATCTGGAACAGCGACGGGTTTCAGGATCCTGCACGGTCAATAAAACAGGAGTTCTATGTAGAAATGTGAAATGCATAGGCGGCGGAACGGGGAGGGCACCGGGGTACCGTGCCCCCCTTTGATTTTGGCTTTTAACATTAGCCCTATGGGCGTTGCATGGAAAGAATGGGATCAAAAGTCGGCAGTGCCCCCCCCCCCCCCCCTTAATTGAGGGTGTTCCTCGCTACTGCCTGGCCGGCTAGACTTCTGAACTCAGGCACGTTCATAATAAGCACTGACCTTTGGGCGGCTTATCAAGCTACCCTTATTCCATTGACGTTCTATAAGCATCCTTTCCTATAAGCAGTGCACCCCCCCCCCCCTTAATTGAAGGTGTTCCGCCGCTACTGGTGGAATGTGCAGTAAACTCCATTTCATAATTCATTATTTGTCACAATAATTTACTTGGAAGAATGTTTTGGTAAACGACTACCAAAGACACAGTGCTTTGAAGTGAAGCCGTCCTTCAAAAAGCGCGAATGATATTTTGATCGTGAGGAGCAGCCGTCATTTTGTGTTCCTACCTTACAACTACTTACCAACGGCACAACTAGTGCCGCAACTCTTCAATATTGCCTTGCACCAAATGTCAGTCCTGTTCCCTTCAGCTCAGCGTCACGAATGACCAGGAACACTCCAATGACCACCGTCCCCCGAGTGAGAACTTTCTGTTCGGCTGCGTCAACAATCAACATTGGAACTAGATGCCGCCAAAGGGCAAAGTGGTGAAGCACCTTGACAATCGTGTGTACTGGCTTTGTATCAAAAAGGCCATGACAAACATGGCTAGAAGGAAGGGAAACGCTGAAAGGTGGCATGTTTGAGCACGGTCGTTGTAACATTGGCATTGAAGTCGGCTCCTCTTTAGTAGATAGCGTGCCTTCGTCCAGGTCAAACACTAAGTGACCACGGCTCGATGCCCCACCTCCTCACCCAAACATAATGTCAGGAAATCGATGTGAGTTCGCAGCTATGTCGAGTTATTTATTCGTTTACCTATCGAGGTAATATTTTACAGCCGATATTCAGGAATTGTTTGCGATGCTCTTGCTCAGAAAAAACGGGCGTGTAGACACTAACGGCAGCCTAAACATCGGTAAGCCCTGAGCGAACATTTAGACTTACCCACAAAACAAAAACTGAAAATGGAACAGACCCCACATCCCACCGGTTTACGTCACTATGCATTTCAGGCGAATGAAGCTGAATGTGAGAAACACCTATGAAATCGCTAACAATACTTTTTTATATATAAAACAAGGTTTAGTTCAAGTCTCAATCCCGTACCGCCATGCCCCCACTCAATAAAACGAACGGTGACAACGCTGTCTGGGACGTCACAGCACGGCAGGCGCGGACCGCCCACCGGCAGCAGGCTGGCAAGTAGGCCCATCCGCACAGCACAGGTCTGACAAGTAGGCTCACCCGCACAGCACAGGTCTGGCAGGTAAACTGAGCCGCACGGCACAAGCCTGGCAAGTTGGCTCACCTGTACATACAGCAGAGGACTGGCAGGTAGGCTGAGCCGCGCTACATGTATTCCTGGCAGGTAGGCTGAGCCGCACGGCACATTCCTGGCAGGTAGGCTGAGCCGCACAGCACAGGCCTGGCAGGTAGGCTGAGCCGCACTACACATTCCTGGCAGGTAGACTGAGCCGCACTACACATTCCTGGCAGGTAGGCTGAGCCGCACAGCACAGGCCTGGCAAGTAGGCTCACCTGTACATACAGCAGAGGCCTGGCAGGTAGGCTGAGCGGCACAGCACAGTGCATAGGTTGAGCCGCACAGTACAGCCCTGGCAGGTAGACTGAGCCGCACTACACATTCCTGGCAGGTAGGCTGAGCCGCACTACACATTCCTGGCAGGTAGACTGAGCCGCACTACACATTCCTGGCAGGTAGGCTGAGCCGCACTACACATTCCTGGCAGGTAGACTGAACCGCACTACACATTCCTGGCAGGTAGGCTGAGCCGCACAGCACAGACCTGGCAGATAGGCTGAGCCGCACTACATGTATTCCTGGCAGGTAGGCTGAGCCGCACAGCACAGTGCGTTCGCCACCGTACGGCTAGGTGACGGACAATGCGTTTGGCTAGACCGGTGTCAAAAACGCATTTCCGACAGGGTTTGTTTGTTTGTTTGTTGGATTCAAGATCCCAGCGCACATGATGGATCATGCACGTAATGCGTAAACAGCAAGGGCAAAATTCACCCATTCCGGCGGGGAATTACGCAAACAGAACTATGACATTGACAGACACAGCGTGCCCGTTTGTCAAACAGCCGGCGTCGGATAGCCCGACCGCTCGGCTAGAGGTGAGATGTGACGTCACCGACCGATCTAGGTATGTACGTACATACAGCGGTGTGGCCAGTTCACTCTAGACTATTCTTACCACACAGGGATCGTTTCGAGCTTATTTGATGGAGAACTTTGCGTTGTTTCGTGGGTGGGACTTCTTCATTGAGACAGCGGTTGTGACGGGGGTAAAAAAGAGCTGATGCGTCGAAAATATACATTATCGTCAATAGAATCCATGATATAACCCTGTATGCCAAAATGAAACTATAAGCCATTTCAATCGCCCCGTGCCATAAATAAGCGACTCAAACGAGACATGATGCGTGGTAACGTTCTACATTGCACATCAGGAAACGACTTGAGATCGAATCTGGCAAATGCGCCGTGTAACCCGAGTGTAATGGATTACGGGAAATGAGGCGTACCGGGACCCTCGGACGTCGGCAGCTACCGAGGAGATTATGTATATTTCTTCCGGCATGTCGGATGCGGTCCCATCTGACCCATTAACGGGGCAGTGTCCTGTGCGGGATGTTCCGGCATTTTCAGACGTCATGTGAGTGAGTCAGACGGCCACTTACGGCAGTAGAGTAATGCTAGTAACGGTGTGTCACTTACTGGAGATATGTGAGCAAGTAAATGCGTATTACGAGCGGATTTGGTATTGAGTTTTACATGGTAGCATGTTTGTTATAGTTTCTTCACACATATCTGCGGCGACTTTTGGCACCGGTGGGTTACCAACGGCAGTGGTATATCACTATGCACTAGTTACTGCGCCACCAGTGATTTTCATGCGCTACCGATTTTGATGCGACCGAAGTTTTTACGATACGACTGCTGCCAAAGATATGTAAATACATATCGAAAGCTCCAATAGACTAAAGCGCTTTGTGGGGAAAGTCAATTTTCAGGTCTTCTACTTTAATTTCACTTATGTATGTACCGCCGAGCATTCAGAATTGTCAAGAATATCACTCACGCTCCAGCACAGTATTGTGTGTGTAAGCTAGCTAAACTAGCCACCAGACCGGAGCCGTGATCCACCGGCGAGACGCCTCCCAACGGGTGGGAGGAAGGGAGGGCGCTGGGACGGTAACCGATACCCTGGGAGCCAGGGACGAGTCGCGGTATGAACACACCACCGTTCACACTCCAACACAAACAGACGTTAATCGGGGCCTGTTCGATGGCGTGGGGGACACCCGGCCGTCCTGAATCCGCCGAACCGGGCCGTAACCGTAGGACCAGACGCGGCTGACAGACACCGGCTGGGGGGGGGGAAGGTCACATACCTGACGAGGTCCGAGTCGACACACCAGTCCTGCACCACCAGCACCACGTGACAGATGGAGTAGAGGAAGGCCAGCTGCTGCAGAGCCAGTAGCTCCATCTGGGTCTCCAGCGAGCTGTCGGCGATCACAAATCGCTCACCGTCAGTTCCAGTCTATCATTACAGCAGCAACGTCCGGCCATAGTCCCACAGTCAGTCCCGGTCTCCAGTCACAGTCGGTCTATTCCCAGCCCCAAGTTCCCAGCCAGACCGGACGGAAACAGTTCCCATCTGTGCCCAGTTACAATCATTCTCCACTAACATTAAGTCAATGTCATTAATCATCACAGTCCCTTATCATATTGTAGTTAGATAACTTATAGTTAATATGAACGAAGAAGCGGATTGACACAGAGTGAGCAGTGGTGCCCTCTGGACTGAGCCCCGTATTTCCTGGTTCACCATGATTGACCACCGTGCCCCTTCGTCCCCGATTGAACTACCACGCCCCTGGCTAACTGGTGACCTACTAGCCGGCTGGTGGCCACTACCCGCCATGCTCACTGGCTCCGTGTCTCATCAACCGACTAGCCTTGGTCCCTAGACCGCCTTTCCGTACCCCTGAACCGACTCCTGCGCCCCCACCTCCCCCGGCCGAGCAGCCCGACTGACCCGCCGTCTCCGGGCAGTTTGCGGTCGCCCTGGGCCAGCAGATCGACGATGGAGGGCGACAGGAGCGGCTGGGTGTCCAGCAGCACCGCCCGCTGACCGGTCACCATCATCTCGATACCGTTGGTGCGGTGTTCACTGCTCAGCACCTGCTGCACCGTCTCCGGAGGAAACATGTACTTCCTGGACGGAGGAGCGGAACGGAAATTGTTATCTCAATGGACATTTATCAATTTTTGAATATGCTAGGCTAAACCTCTCTATTATGCAATCTATGGGCTACATTCATGTTGGAGATCGTATAGTTTTGATGGACGTAAATGTTATGCTAAGCAGAGAACGAGGCGTAACCATGGATTAGGTATTCCTATGGATTAGGAATACTTCATCCATGGCGTAACCTTGGATCTCTAACATCCGACAGAAATTTGAAGTGCTCTCCCCACCACCTCATAACCTTTGAGCTTTATCAAATTGCTACAGTTTATAATGCAGCGGTGAATAAGGTTTAAAACACGTTAATTAGTGAGCTTTGGGCCGACTCACTTGATGGGACAGAACGGCGCCTGTCCGGCCAGCATGGACATGACGGTGGACTTTCCGACGCCCTGCCGCCCAACAGCGCCCACCACCAGGAACTCTGTGCCCTCGCCGAGCCAGGCCACGCCCGTGTCCGACACCTGCAGGCTCTCACTGAGCAGCGGACAAGGCCGCGACATGGGCTGCGGAGGCGGCGGCGGCACGCTCAGACTGGCCGCCGGCCGACGCCCGCCTGGAGACAATAACCAACGGTCAGACTCAGACAACACGGCAGCATAAAACCACAAGCAATCTCTTGGAATCTTCGATTATTTTTCTCATGGACGCACTAACAATGTTGAAGACTTGAGTGTGTGTGTGGGAGATATGATGGTGCCGGTGGCCCACAAGGTCTCCTACCATTCCATCCACCTGACTCTCACCTGTGTCTGATGCACCACCCTCGACACTGGGCAGCAGCACTGTGTCGTCCTTCCGCATCACAGTGACAGCCCGCTCAGTGGAGCTGGGTCGGCCCAGCTCGGCAGCTGCCTCGGACGCCTTGGTAAGGAGCACAGGACGTGGACTGTCCATCTTGTTTGCTGAGCTGTGGGCAGCAGCAATCCCTGTCTGTTGATGTTCAAGTGGCAGCCTGGAAGAATTATTGCAATTCTAAAGAGAGCATATCAGCCAGTGTGAGATCAATCAGTCCGTGACAATTTACCCAGGGGCCCGGTGTAATGCAAGGATTTTGTGGGGTAGTACTATGGCAAAAAAATTATCAAACTTATATTCAATATTAGAATACCTAACTTGTGATGTTACCAAGGTACTCTTCCCATCCATCAGAGTTGCCTAACTAGTCCCAAAACAAATTGAAACACTCCCTGACTCAGCAAAACAGTCATTGCCTGGTGCATACACTGCAAAACATGGTAATTATGATGAGATCTTTTAAATGAAGAGTTCAAGAGAATAGTCAGCTGATGCCAGGTTTGGTGCAGACTAAGGATTGAGCGGCTCTCACTGTGAAAAGGCACAAATTTTGGACAACGGTGAAAACTTTGTTGAAATCAAATTGTTGCCTGGGGCAATTTGAGCAAGGCTCTTGAAATTCACTCACACAAACCATGTGACAACCACAGTGTAGAAAGCAATGAGAGGGGGAGAGCTTCTTAAAAATCATGTGAACAAATATATGCCCTCCAGCACCGTTTTCACCTGTGTCCCAAATTTTGAGCAGGGTGGTGCCATGCAGGCGCCTGGCGATGGCAAGTACCATTCTGAACTGTTGTATGGGCCCAGAGCACTTTGAGGAAATGATGTGCAAGGAACACAGCTGAAACCACAAAGGAATTATTTAAACCGCAGTCTGCAGGCAAGTCAAAATAGCAAAATGAGCTGCAAGCCACGAGGCATAAGGAGCATAAATGAACTTAAGAATAGTGAGACAGAAAACCGGAGAGGATGAGAGTACAAAGGCACATAAAAAATTACTAAATTACCTAAAATTTCCCAAATACTTAATAATAACTTCCTCAAGCAACACGCTTTTCAACTTATTCCATAACTATACAAACAACACGGGATTTCTAGTGCCAGAGTAGTTTTGTTCTAGCTGGGGAAGGTTGTGTCTCAATTTGTTTCTTTCGCTGTGTTCATTGGTGAACTGATTCTGAGTTGACGTCAATAAGCTAGATCAGCAGTTTTAACCGAAAGCTGAACATTATTTTGATAATCGAGTATTGAAACAAGAGCGCCAGATTCGCTTTAAGTGGTGCTACCAAATGCGCCCACATTCATCCTATCCAGTTGTAAAGTAATAATGCTCCATGTTGATGTAATCTTGAACCTAGCCATTTGAGAGGGTTTCGCAAAACCGCAAAAAGTAAATCCATTTCGACGAAAACTCTCTGTTCAATCATCCGGTCTAGTGAATTTGAATGATGCTCCATATGGGTTTGTAATCACAAGCAAACAAACGCAGACCAATCAATCCTCCAAAGGTGCTTTATTTCATTACAATCGAATTGTTCTAACAAAACAAGTGCATTCAAACCATTCCGTCCGTGAAGAATAAGAACCATAACATCCACAGTCCACACCCCTGAATTTCGTTACCATTCACATTCCAATCACAATACTATCAGCATGTGCGTTCCGGCTGGTGGCGTGTCGGTCCGGCCGCACTGCCCCCGGAGCTGGGCAAAGGAAAGGACCCCCTCCCCCACACCAACACACATAACACGCGCGACGGGCCGGGCCCGGTGCCACCGGCCTAATACAGTCACCAGCTTGGAATGTGAACATAATGCACCGGCGGCAATAAATAATAACATCCATCTCTGACTCATAGCGCCCTTCCACTCCGTCAGCACTCGTCAAAAGAGACCGCTCTGCGGCCGGGCCGCTGTGACCCCGGGGTCAGGCGCCCCCGGGCCGCTGCCGTCGGCCATGTCCTCTGAGTGGGCCGGCTCGTCGGCCGGAGATTCGGTCGGCCCGGTGGCGCCGCTCACTGGCCGGCTACAGTTCCGTGTGCAGTTCAGGGCTAGGCTGCTCCTCGTCTGCAACCAGAGACAGCGGTGTCAGCGGTGGACTTGCCCGACATTGAGCATAAGGTCGTTGGAAATAAATTGAAAATAAGGTAATTTAGCACAAGCAGGTAAGAGTAGCTTCACAACACACTCACATGTTCAGCCATTCAAAAGAAAAGAGAAGAAAGTTAGAACTGTTTATTTTGTTCCGCAAAAAAAAAAATCAATCGGTATCACAGCCGTGCAAGACGACCCGTCTCAATGATAAAATAGCCTCGGTCTCAGATGCCGCAGTGCCGCCGCCCCAAGTCACCGGAGTCCCGTGTGCCAGCCGTAACGGGACCGGTACCACGGCCGGCCGCGTACGTAACCGGCCACCACGCGCGTACCTTTCCTCTTATCCGACTCTGCGTCATTCTCCTCGGACGCGTCAGACGGCTCGGCGGCCGCCTCCTTCTCCACCTCCGCCTGCTGTTGGTCCGCGGCCGGCGCGGCCTCACCCTGCTCGGCCGGCGGCTCGGCGGCGCCCTCCCCCGTCTCGTTTGAGGCGGCCTCTGCGAGAGGACGGCGCTGGCGGTTAGTTCACTCCGCAGGCCGGTGAACAAAGGGCCCGGGCGAGAGGTGGTGAGGAACTCAGTGCGGTTAGGGCACGTCAAACGTTAGCGAAACAGCTGATAGTATGAAACTAAGAACATGAAAAGACAAACACAGGACTGACTCAACAGTATGCACACCGGAAGTACGTCCAAAACATTCAAAACTGTTAAAATTCAATCGAAAAGCTGTTGCAGCACGGACGAATTTAAGAGCTCATGCGACAAATCCACGGACAGACAATTCCATTTTACAGTCAGTGCTGGAATTAGTCAGTGACGGCACTGACGGGGACATACAATATATAGGTAGAACCGTATTCTAACACCCACTCACCGGCTGCCTTAGCCTTCTTCTTGAGCTCCTCCTCAGCCTTGGCGGCCGCCTCCTTGGCCCTGGCGTCGGCCTCATCGCGGATCTTCTTGGCGGCGCCCACCTTCAGTTTGGTGACCACGTACTGGGGACCAGAAAGGGGACAGTGTCAGAGTGAGAAGGGGTCAGAGGGATGTCATGCGCTAGCCCAGACGAAAACACTGTCCAGTGTCCACTGCCCACGTCTTACCACGCAAAACGGAAGAGAGGGAACGGAGGAGGGGATGAAGAAAGTGGGAGATCGTAAGGACGTGGTCCAAGTATCGATGTGATTTCAATGTAAGCAAGGTCCTGTAGAGTGGAACCACCCCTATCCGGCTACAGTTGTGTACGACTATCAAGTGACTATCTAGCGTCACTATGAATGTAGTACGCACCTTGACCTCCTTGTCGAGGCTGACGTATTTTTCCGCCATGGGCTTCAGCCGCAGCTTGGGCGACTCGGTGAGCGGTGTCTTCTTCTGCTCGGCCTGCTTCGCCTTCAGCCACTCCTACATGACGGGACAAACGGCAGGGGTCAAGAGGCGCGGACTGCAACACCATAAAATACACACAAACAACACACGCAGGCGTACCTCCACACAAGACACCAACCAGCGCACGCACGCAGGCAACCGGCTCCGCAGAGCAGAGTCCTGGCAAAACGGACTCAGCTGCTTAGTTGGAACTCACTGCATGATTAAAATCGTAGAGGCTTGGTTAAGCCTGCCACATACCTTGGTCGAGTTGACCATCTTTTTGAGACCGCTCAGATCTGTCTCGGAGATGATCTCCTGTTTGACACTGTCCTCGGACTGAGTGATGAAGTGATCGGTGGCGTTCAGCATATCGAGCAGAGCCTGCACGGCGTCCGGCCGCTTCTGGTGCTCCTCCACACGGTCATACAGCGCCTGGAAACACGCCCGGACATGGACGATCATGCAACGTGTACAGCGCCAGAGACAAAGGGGAAGACATTATTGCGGAGTCGCTCATACACCGGCATGCACGCAGACACATTTTTTGCACGCCAACCGTCGGAAGACATGGAGCTAAATTCTAAACAAGTGTTTCTGTTGGTATACTTCAAACCGATGAGCCGTCCCGAACACTGTGAGTAGGGTACCTGTGAACTACCGTTTAAATGCCAGGTACGTTGACAACCTTCTACCGCTGCCTTTTCCGTAATTTACCTTGGTGAGTTTCTTCATGGCGTCGAGTTTCTCCTCGAAGACGGCGGCCGTCTCGTGGAATCCCTCCTCGTAGAGCCAGTCGCTCATCTCGCTGGCCTTGGTGCGCAGCGTCTCGCGCTCCTCCTCGGTGGACGCCTCCTCATACGGTTCGTCGTACAGCCGAGACTGCAGCTCGTTGGTGTACGACTCGAGAGCGTTACGCGCCTGTTCGCGTCGCTTACGCTGACGGTCCGCCTCGTCCAGGTCGGCGATCCTGCAGAGATAAAGTAACACATTATTTCTGCAAATACCAAGCGGTCAACAGCCCGAGTCCCGATCGAAAACTCCAGCGTAGAACTATCAGTCCACTTCTTCACGCTTATTTACGAATGAATTTTGGGCAGCCTTACCGTTACAATAAAAATATTGCTTTCTAGCCAGTACCTAAAAATTGCGTTTTTTAATGAGCCTCAACACAATGGGACTATTGTGAAACTAAGGGAAACTGGCCTTCCGCACATGCCCACCGGCTTCAATTATTGGGAGCCTAGGATAAAAACCAATCTGACTTAACAGAACGAGTGAATCGAGTTCATACTCACTTGAGTTTGGCCTTCTCGAGTGCCTCGCCCTCCAGATCCGGCACGTTCAGGTTAGTCACGTGGAACTTGATCGGCACCTTGACCACCTTCACCTTGGGCGTGTCCTCCTTGGCCTTGGCCGTCTTATTCGTCTCGTCGGCCGTCTTGTTGCTATCTTTGTCATCCTTCTTGTCTTCCTTCTTGTCGGTGTCCTTCTTCTCCTTCTTGGCATCCTTGTCCTTGGCAGCACGTGCCGTACTATCCGACTCTCCCTCCTCCACGTTGCCGTCCTTGTCCTTCTCCTCTGCGAAGGAGAGGGGTAGAGCATGAATAGTGAACACGGAGGTCAGAGCTCATGCGATACGATACCAGCCCTAACCACACGCCCACAAACGAACAGCGAGCGAAAATAATCAACAAAAGGCTACGGCTAACCACGAACTTGTTTTTCAGTAAATATAAGGCTAAAAAAAACGAAAGAAAAATCGTGATGCCTTGTTTCAAAAGAAACGCGCTTCAGAGCTTTCTGACTATTCACGAGAGCCGCATTATGAACTGTTCTGGGTCACCCCGGCCAGGCCACCTACCGTCGCCGCTGAACAGGTTACTGAAGGCGCTGCTGAGCTTGGCCAGGGTTCCGGCGTCATCCTGGTCCTCCTCTACGCCGACGCCGCGCTTCTCGAACACGGCCTCGGCGCCCGTCAGGTGCAGCAGGCCGCTGTCGTCCATCTGGAAGTGCACCTTGATGCCCTTGGAGTCGACTCCCTCGCCCGAGTGTTTGGCGTAGATGTCTGCCACGCCGTCCAGCAGGACGTACGACAGGTTCTGGCCACCGATCACACTGCGGATGGACGCAGAGGTCAGAGACGGGAACTGATACAAAGAGGCGAGGAGAAGAGACGGGACAGAGGCACAAAGGTCAGCTGTATTAGACGGATGGAGACGAGATACAGAGCTTACGAACCGAGACACAGGCGGTGGAGAGACGGGCAAAGAGCAGCTGTCACAATCCACATAGGCAGGGTTACAGGAAGACAGAGGCAGACACAGACAGGATGCT
Organism: Amphibalanus amphitrite; assembly: GCF_019059575.1. Lineage (NCBI taxonomy): Eukaryota > Metazoa > Arthropoda > Thecostraca > Balanomorpha > Balanidae > Amphibalanus > Amphibalanus amphitrite. Next base: position 23,257 of record NW_024883254.1, read on the forward strand.
AAACACTAATTGGAGCGCCTGCCTACGGAGTCAAACTACTGCCATTGATATAGCGGCGTTCCGTCAACTGACCTGACTTCCTCCGGCGGCAGGTGGCTGAGGTCACCGAGGTTGACCGTGAAGCCAAAGTCCTGCTGGCTGCGGTTGAACGTGATGACTTTCTTCTGCGGGTACGGGTTGCCGAGGGTGAAGAGGTTGCGGTGCACCTTCCTCGTGGTGACCATGCCGCTCTCCTCGGAGTCACGTTCAAAGTCCACCTGGTGTGATCGGGGGTGGGGAATCAAGGACAAGCTTCGGTCAAGGCACATGTCAGTCGCAGAGCGGGACACTACGAGTAATCACGGACGGCCGACATATTCAGGGAAATATTATAATTTGAAAATAAAGACATCGAATGTCATCCACGAGGAAACAAGTTCGTTGATAGGATTATGATTCATGAGGGTCCAGAGCGGAATTGGATTACCTCAACGATCTTTCAAAAGCAGCTTATGCCCCCATACTTGTCAGATCAATGAATCTGTGGCGTAGTTAAGTTATAGCGGCGTAGGCGGTGGCTCCTCGGCCCTTGTGGCGCGGGCCCGACCGCGGGCGTAGGAACCGCGACGCCCGTGGTTTATGGCGCGGCCCCGAATGTCAGGGGCGTGGCCCTGCGCGGCCGGCGCGGTGCTGGGTCGCCGCCGAGAGGCGGTCATTGTGTTGGAGTCGGTGACCGGGAGCGGACGCAATAAATGAGAGTGCAAGTCTGAGGACTGTTGGCGTCGGAGACAACAACACAACATTGGCGCGGTCGAAGGTAAGAAGCCTACGTTTGCCTTCTTCTACCGAGTATCTTATCCCGGTTAGGGCACCCGTCGCTCCGGACTATTTGGTATTCTTATTTGTGCCGAGGTCAGTGAGAGGTGCACTCCACTGCTCACTCGATAACTCACCTGGAGGCGGGGGCAGCGAGAGGTGTACTCTGCTTGTCACTCGGTGCACAAAACAGAAATGGATGAGAAAGAGAAGACAGGCCAGAAATTCCAGTCGGATAAACTTCTGCGCTTTACATCCCGGATCAGGAAATTTGACGGAGGTAATGATGAAGGCTGGGATGTTTGGATCCAGCGGTTTGAGCTATTGGCAGGCCTGGGGGACAAAAGCGAATGGCTCGAAGCGTTATTTATATGCCTAGATGGTAAGGCATTGGACGTGTGCGCGTCAATGCCAGAAGAGCTGCGAAGACAATACGCCGAGGTCAAGAAAGCTCTAAGCGCACGCTTTGGGAAAGACGTGAACACTATTCACGCATATTCGGACCTCAACCAGGCTATCAGACAAACAGGAGAATCATTCGAGGATTTCGGCGACAGAATCCAGGAGTTGGCCAAGAGGGCCTACCCCGAGAAATCTTTCTCAGACCTACAGTCGGCTATAGTGAGTCAATTTTTGTGTGGGTTAAAGGAGCCTTGGCTACAGACAAAATTGATGGACAAGCCCTTGAGCACTCTAGACGAGGCCGTAAAAGAGGTGCGATGTCTCCGTCGGACTCGGGATGCTCTGGCCGCTATCGGAGCCGTCGGTGGCTCGAGCGACGCAGAGGAAAGGCCGTCCGACCAGGTGCTTGTAGCAAAAGCGTCAAGCTCAGCAGACCAGCTCGAACAAAAAGTTAATAGGCTGCAGGAGAAGCTGGACGAGGTACTGGGCGTCGTCGCTGCGATCGGAGAGGCGCAGAGTTCAAAGGACGAAATGGACCGCCAAAGAAAGAGAATAGAAGCAAGGTGCTTCGGCTGTGGGGAGCCGGGTCACTTTAGAAGAAACTGTCCGCATGCCTCACCGAGAAGACAAAAGGTGACCGAGAGACCGGAAGCATTTTGTATGTGCTGTGGAAAGGCGGGTCACTGGATGGCTACCTGTCGGAAGCGACCCGAGCTCAGCCGTCAGAGCCAGCATCTGTCGGAAAACTAAGCGCAGCTGCGACCGGGAGGCGGGAAGCAGCTGGGAAAAGCGAGGAGCCTCGGAAGACGGCAGCAATGATCAAGGTGATGTTGGAAGGGAGGCAGATTTGGGCCTTATTGGACTCTGGAGCGGACTTCTCACTGATCAATGAAGAGCTGGCCAACTCATTGGAGGAGCAGGGCGACCGGTTGATTGATCAACGGTCAGCCTCCTCTGTTCTCGGGGCTTCTGGAGAACACATTGACATCCTGGGATGTAGACAGATTGGATTCAGGATCCAAGAGGAAACATTCACCTGCAAAGTGGCGGTGACACGAGGCCTCATTGTAGACCTGGTACTGGGGCGAGATTTCGCGTGTCGGTATCGCTCGGTTCTGGACGATGAGGCAGGCGAGTGCCGCATTGGGAAATTGAGAATTCCGCTGCCATCTTACAGTGAAGTTCAACCGAGCAGATCAAGGGTACGCATTCTGCAGACATCGATCATTCCTCCACGTTCAGAAGCGTTCGTACTGGCAAAAGTCGAACCTTTGAACGGTGGGTCGCAAATGGACCCAGGCCAGAGCTTCCAGGGAGTCTTAGAGCCATGTGAGAAGAAGAACGCGGAACATCTATGGGTGCCACGCTCAGTGGCGATCGTCCGAGACAATCGGGTTATCCCGATCAAAGTGGTCAATACCGGCACGACCGAGGCTAAAATCATGAAGCACACAGACGTAGGAACGTTGTTCACCATCTCGGAAGGAGAAAAGGACTTGTACGATATCTGCGAGCAGGCAGATGCGTCAAAGGATGCAGCACAGCTTTCAGTCACGACTGTTCCAGGTCTGGATTTGGAGAATTGTGACTTGTCAGAAGAAGGTAAACGAGAGCTAGAAGCGCTGGTGCGTGAGTTCTCTGACATATTCAGCAAGGGCGCCGATGATATCGGAAGGACTCATCTCACTCAACATGAAATTAAGACGGGAGATGCCGCTCCGATCAAGCAGAGGCCTCGCCGAATACCACTGAAGCTGCGAGATCAAGTGGAACAACAAAAGGTCGAGATGCTCAGAGACGGCGTCATAGAAGAAAGCACCAGTCCGTGGTGCTCACCGATTGTGATGGTAAGGAAAAAAGATGGAAGCTACCGATTTTGTGTGGATCTGCGAGCTGTGAACAGCGTCACTCAGGGGATGTCCCATCCCCTTCCCCGAGTGGACGATGCACTGGACACACTGGCAGGAGCGAAATATTTTTCTTCGCTGGACATGGCGTCAGGATACTGGCAAGTCGAAATAGCTCCAGAGGACAGAGAAAAGACCGCTTTTACAACAGGCAAGGGTCTTCATCACTTCAAGGTCATGGCCTTTGGCCTCAAAAACGCTGGACCAACATTCCAGAAGCTCATGGAACTCATTTTGGCAGGAATGGACAACAAAACGTGCCTGGTCTACATTGATGACATAATTGTCTTCAACGGCACTGAAAAGGGCCATCTCGAGACACTGACTGAGATGTTCAACAGGATCCGCGGAGCTGGCATGAAGCTGAAGCCGAGCAAGTGTCTCCTGGGGAGGCAGGAAGTGACCTTCTTGGGACACAAGGTCATGTCGGGAGGAATACTTCCAGACCCGAGAAACGTGGAAAAGGTGGCTCAGTGGCCACAACCTCAAAACGCTGATGAGCTACTGAGCTTCCTGGGCTTGTGTGGCTACTACAGCAAGTTCGTCAAGGAGTATTCCGAGGAAACTAGACTGTTACGAGAGGCTGCAGCGCGAAAGGGCCCGCTCGATTGGTCACCCGAGCTGTTGAACGCTTTTGAAAGGATGAAATACGTGCTGACCTCCGCACCGGTGCTACGACTGCCCACGTTCCGAGGCAAATTCAGGCTGGACACCGATGCGTGCAACGCGTCGATAGGCGCAGTCCTCACCGAGACAGTCGATGGTGAGGATCATGTGGTCGCCTACGCCAGTAAAGTGCTGTCTAAGTCGGAAAAAAGATGGCCAACTTATGACAAGGAGCTTTGGGCAATTGTGTGGTCGATACGCCACTTCCGCCAATATCTGGTTGGCTCGCCGTTTACGGTGTGCACAGACCACAAACCTTTGAGAAACTTACCAAAGTCGATTGTGATTGAAAACGACGCTACGGGCAGAAGAGGTCGCTGGGCAGTCGAGCTCAGCTCCTATGAGTTCGAGGTCGAGATCAGACCGGGCGAGAGTCACGGCAACGCTGATGCACTCTCACGAAGACCTGCAAGAGGCGAGGTGACGCCAGAGGTGGCGCCTGACGTCCAGTCAACAGCAGGGTCGCTCATGCCCCCGGTCCATTCCGTTCCGTTCGCGGGTGCGAAGGAACAGGACAGCGGTGAGGTGCCAAATTCACTGAATCGCAATGGAGATGACACGTCAGAACAGAGTCAGCACCAAACCGGAACGACAGCCGTCTGTCGAGAAGCCGAGGACCAGGCGAGCCAGATGTCCAGGTCTACCAACAGCGGACAGGGCTTCGCGAAAACAGACTGGCGGACGGTCCAGGAAGAAGACGAGGTGCTGTCTGAGGTCATTCGATGGGTGCAGGATGGCGAGGTGCATCGGTTTGATTCGAAGGCAAAAGGAGCTTGGAAGCGACGGATTTTTGCCAGAAATTTTGAAAACCTGGAAATCAGAGACCATGTTTTGGGCATCGTGAGGAAACACAATGAAGAAACCAGCTTCAGGATCCTGGTCCCACAGAGCAAGAAGGAAGAAGTTCTTCAGAGTCTGCATGATGATGAAACAGCGGGCCACATGGGTTTCCGGAGGACTCTAGACCGAGTGATGGAGAGGTTCTACTGGCCTGGTGCGTACGGAGAGGTCCGGGACTACTGCAAATCCTGCGTATTGTGTCAGCGCAGGAACCGGTCGTCTACCACAGCAAGAGCACCGCTACAAACTGAACTTGTGAGCCGACCGTTTGAACGTGTGGCAATGGACATCACTGAAATGCCCTGCTCTAGCAGAGGGAACCGCTACGCCCTGGTAATAATGGATTACTTTTCCAAAATGGTAAAAGTCTACCCCATGCAAAACCAGAAGGCTGAGACGGTGGCAGACTGCCTGCTGTTGTGGGTGTACGACTTTGGAGTTCCGGAGCGGCTTCATTCAGACCAAGGGCGGCAGTTTGAGTCGGCCGTTTTCCAGGAACTATGCAGAAGGCTTGGTATCGAAAAGACAAGAACAACACCGTACCACCCAGAGAGCGATGGGATGGTGGAGCGGTTTATGAGGACGCTCAAGGACGTCGTCTCAAAGTTTATCGAGCCACAGGGCTCCGACTGGGATTTAAAAGTCAGAGCAGCGGCTATGGCGTACAACTCATCGAAACACGAAACAACACAATACACTCCTTACTTCCTGGTCCATGGACAGGAAGCCCGTCTTCCCGCGGATGCAAAGTTCCGTCCACCTGAACCACTGGTGCAGGTCCAAAGTTTCTTGGAAGACCGATCACGAACCCTGCAAAAGGCATTCCAGGACGCTCGAACCAAATCGGAAGAAGCAGCCAGGAAGATGAAAGGACGATGCGATAAGAAAGCGCACCTTACTGGTTACAAGGCGGGAGACAAGGTGTGGGTGACAGACCCTACGGCGGCAGCGGGAGGTAAGCCAAAGCTTGGCCTCCCATACAAGGGGCCGGCCACCATCGTTAAATCGTATGGAGAGCAGAGTGTGGTGCACAAGGTGCAAGGGCCAGGAGGAAGAATGACGAATGTGCACCACAACCGGTTGAAACCAGCCTTCTCGAGCAGGATTTTCCGCAGGCGAGGTCGCCAGATAACAGGAGCTGGGACGAAGGACGCTCGACCACCTCAGGGGATGGCTGATGGGTCAGCATCTGCAAATAGTAAACGGAATGAACATGCCAAGCGGGGGACACCGTGGTGTCGGAGCAGTCGGCTGTCATTTTACGAGTCTCGGGATGATGACAGCCTGGAGGCAGAGGTGGAAGAAAGGGAACTCCTTCAGCCAAGGGCACAGGAAAGTGGAGCTGCGCGGACAGAGCAGGTAGAGGGCAACAGCTATTACAAAACCCGGTCGGGCAGGGTAGTAAGACCACCAGAGCGATTCCAGGCGCTAGCTGTTCAATTCTGCGAATCTGTTTAAAGGAGGGCAAGCCCGGCCACAGGCTAACTCACAGGCGGCGGAGGCAGCATCCCATGGTATACCTCCCAGATGGGGTCCATCTGATCCCAGAGGGCTGCCGGAAGATCAGTGACCTGCTCCCACGGGATACCTTGGAAGTGGTTAAGAAGACGGGGCATCACTCCACGAGCGGCATCAGCGGCAGTAGCGGCACCAGCAATAGCAGCGGCAGCAGCAGCGCAGCGAGAGTGTTCATGTTGACATGATGTGTGGTTGCCTCGTTTTGTGTTGTTTTGAAAGTGTACCGTTAATGTTACTCAGGAGGACCATCCTGTAGGGGCAATTTCTTTAGGGGGGAGGAGTGTGGCGTAGTTAAGTTATAGCGGCGTAGGCGGTGGCTCCTCGGCCCTTGTGGCGCGGGCCCGACCGCGGGCGTAGGAACCGCGACGCCCGTGGTTTATGGCGCGGCCCCGAATGTCAGGGGCGTGGCCCTGCGCGGCCGGCGCGGTGCTGGGTCGCCGCCGAGAGGCGGTCATTGTGTTGGAGTCGGTGACCGGGAGCGGACGCAATAAATGAGAGTGCAAGTCTGAGGACTGTTGGCGTCGGAGACAACAACACAACAAATCCATAGAGCGCATCTGTTTAATGACTATGCTCAGTACCAGACGCTGCACAGATTGCACCATTTACACTCAAACAATATGATGCAATGGCAGCAGACTTAGGATAAGTCGCTAGGGCTGATCGAGGAGGGATACCGAATTCACCACAGCTGCCAACATTGATGAAGTTTGATTGTGGTTAAGGTGAGTGTGGGGGGGGGGTTGTGGAGAGGGGCGTCATGCCCCGTACTCACGCCGATCGGCTGCTTGACGTAGTCCTTGATGTGGAACTTCATCACCTTGAAGCCGGTGCTTAGGTCGGCGGCGCGGTACACGGCGCCCAGCGCCGCCGCCTCGTCTGTGTTCACCGACTTGCCGAGCTCGCGGCCCCAGCGCTTCTGCAGCATCTCCTGGATCCGGGGTACCCGAGTACCGGCTCCGACCAGGATCAGCTGGAGATGGGGAGGTCAGTCAGTGTCTGTATCAGCCCTCCTCTAACCACCCGGCTCCCACCTAGGATCAACTATAGACAGGGAGGGCATTCAGTGTCTACCTCAGCCCTCCTCTGCTCCCCACAGCTCCCACCAGTACTTATCTTAGCCCTCTCCTCATTTTCCAGCTCCCGCCATGATCACATGCGGCCCGGCAGTCAATTATTACCCATATCAGCCCTACCATCACCTCGCCACACACTCAACTAGTTGCATATCGCGTCAGACCCCCTGCACCCAGAGCGTCCGGCCTCACCTGATCGATAGCGTCAAGCGGCACGCCGGCCGACTGCGCGGCAGCATCCAGCGGCTCCACCACGCGTCCGAACAGGTCGCCACACATATCCTCGAACTCCGCGCGCGTCACAGTGTGCCTGAAATCCTCTTCATCCAGCAGACCCTCCACCTGGGCCACCGTCTCGGCGTTGGCGCTCAGGATCTTCTTGACGCGCTCGGCCTCTTTGAGCAGCTTGGCCAAGGCGCGCGGGCTGGAGTAGATGTCCTCCTTGGTGCGTTTGTTCTTGGTGAAAACCTTGGCCAGGTGGTCCCGCAGGCGCATCGTCATCTCGAGGCCGCCCAGTGTCCGGTCGTAGCTGCAAAACGGAGGGTCAGAGGGAAGGGGCAATGTTAGAGGACAGTAGCTGCTAGGCTGGGCTTTATAGGCCAATGACCACGAATGGTCAACGTATAACAAAGATAGATGAAATTCAGTAATGGATGCTGATCGGTGGCATAAATTATATAATTTACCACGCCAATCATGACGCAGGTCTTTCGGTCACATTATCAGTCAGCTGTAAATCATAAATGGGTGTAAAGCAGCGAAATGGTAATCAGTTTTTTTCTTTTTGTGATCAGTGCTAGTCCATTACACCGATTCCAGGCCCTGCCGCTCATGTCTGCGCCACTCACGCGTATCCGAGGACCTGGAGCTGCGGGTTGGTCTCGGTGAAGCCGCGCTCCTTGGTCTTCACCAGCTGGTAGCCGACCAGGCTGGCCGCCGTGCTGTCGGCGCCGATGTCGTAGAACATGATGTACTGGGTGGTGGCGTTGAAGTCGCTCCGACGGAACATACCGTAGTTGAGCGCCACTGTAGATGTTAGGTCAGGAGTCACTCTGATGAGTTGACACAACAGAGCTCGTCCCTTACAAAAAAGTACAATGTGTCCTCATCGACTGCCGCATGGGCGGTCAGGTGAAAACATCAGCTGCCCGGTACTTGGCAGCAAAATCGGTCAGTAATATGTCTCCCAGAAAATACACAAGCAAATGAATTAAGCTCGAGTGGAAAGGTCAACTGGCTACAGCTGCAAGTATTTAGTCCCCGCTCTATTGATTAAATTTAACGGGAAAACACACGCATATCTACAGCTGCTCAAGATAGTGCAATGCACGAATCTCTGCACAATGCGTCGCACCCTATAGACGACTCCCTAAACACCAATTACTCCCAAGTGCCCAGCCACTGTCTACCCCAGTCGCTGTCAGCCCCCCTCCCCCCTCTCTTCCCCCTCACTGACCGGCAGCGTTGTCGTTGATTAGCTGCAGCACCTTCACCCCCGCCAGTGCTGCAGCCGTCAGCACCGCGCGCCGCTCCGGCTGGCTGAAGAAGGCCGGCACGGTGATCACGGCGTCCGTTACCGTCTGGCCAGTGTGCTCCGAGGCGGTGACGCGCGCCTGCGTCACGATCATAGACAGCAGCTCCTCCACCGAGAATGTCGTCTCACTGTGTGAACAGCGAACGAGAATGAGTACGCAATACCAAGACGTGTGCCTGTGCATACATCATCATATTCGTACTGACAAAGCATGTGGTAGACGAGGGCCCATTGGCTCTCAGATGCGATGAAGGTGGCCCCAACTATAGGGCGCGATAAAATTCATTGCTGGCATATTAACCTAAAGCACTCAAACCCATTAGCATCAAATCCGGCGATATCATCAATGGTTCTACCCGATATAACTCACGCGTCGTGTCTGAAGAGGACGGTGCCGCGGGCCGGGTCCTTCTCCAGCGTGTAGTACGGGAAGTGAGCGGCGAACTGAGCCACAGCCGGGTTGTCGAACTGTTTGCCGGCCAGACGCAGCAGGTACTGGTAACTGAGCGCCGGGAATCGCACGCCCGTCGTCAGCGCGTCCTCGCCAAAGATCCGCTCACCGTCGCGCAGCGCCATGGCCGCCGGCGTCTTCCGCTTCGACTCGCGGTTCAGGGCGATATCCAGCGGCACGCCGGGCTGTGGGAAGGAGAGTGAGGGATCAGGCCGGTCCCACCCACCACCGTGGTATGCTGCACTTTAGCCGGTGGCACCCCTCTACGAGCAACAACAATTAAACCTACTAAGAATGTGCCTTAAGATTATTTAACGTTATCTAAAACTTCCTGATTATGGTAGCATGACTTAATTGACTATTCCTAAGTCAAAAGGAAAACGTTTCGTTGGGAAAGACATGTCATAGCATGCATGTAGTGATAAAATGTCCTCACAAGTGTGGGCAAGGTAGCTGAGCAGTTCATGGCACACTGTGCACAACTATGTATAACTGCAGACTGCAGTTGTTCTTAGATTGATGTTGAGTGTCAACAGCCACCTCACTTACCGAAACTACTCCGACCTTGATCCACTCTGAGCCGAAATCAATCGACATGACAGCGATGCCACTGCTGAGGGCAACAGTGGCCAGCAGGCAGCCGGCTGCCAACAAACACCGCGGAAGGCCGCCCATGGTCCGAGCGGAGAGCGAGCGTCTGTCGGGACAGCGAGCAGGATCACAGTCAGCGGCAGTGTCCACTCCAAACCATGCTAGAGTGGCTGTATAATGGCCTGTGGATACTAATGGATGATGAGTTATTTAACCACTTCTGTAAAGGATGCCAGAGAACATAACCTAGATATTCAGCCATAGCTGCAGCTTGCCATATCTCACAATCAGAAATTGTGAATTAAGAGCCTTTCCTCGAAAAAACTGATATGCAAGAAAGTCACAATATAAGATGATATCACTGAAGCAGAGGTGCCCACAACAATGCAGAAGAAAAGCCCACAATAATCACTCACTTCAGGGTAAGGGAGAATTGGAGATGGCTTATAATGTTCAGGTAACAGCTCTGTAACTGATGGTAGGAAGCACAAAATTTACCTAATGCTTGTGTCCATAATTGGTTGCTGTCTTGGGAAAACCAGCCTATGACTATATGACATATACAAGAGAATGTGGTGAAAAATGTGAATATTTTAAGAATATTGTGTCAGAAATTATTTCATAAGGTTTATTAAACTGATGTCATTACCTTTAAGTTAGTCATGTATAGTAACTCCATGTTATTATGATACTCAGAGTCAGAACCATTTGTTTGGGTTATGTCAGGTCAAATTGACTCACAAAGGTATGTACTGTATGTGAAAAAACTACAAGTACATGCATCCATTTGTGCACACATTTACACTTGATGTGTTGAATTTCAGTCACTTTGGCACAAAAGGCTGTTTGAATGGAAATGCTAGATACCTCTAGCAGATAATCTTGATATATCTTGACCTTTCAGTAATATTTTAACAAAAGTCACAAAACTAGTAGGTAAGAAAAAGGATTTTCTGCTTTTTTCTGTCTAACTAAAGGCTTAAGAGGATATGGTTGGAGAATCCTGCAAAGTGCAAGCTATTAGAAAAATGGAAGATTAGTGGTTTGAGGGATGCATATGAAGTTAACATCAGTCGGGGGAGGTTTGGTCAATCGTTGTCATTTTTAGCACGTGCTATTTTTGTCACACGTGCTAAAAATGACAACGATTCTGCTATTTTTGACAACGATGAAGCCGATTTCACTCCTCAGCGAGGAAATGAAGATTTTGGAAAGATAAACACTGATTTTGGAAAAGAAGTGCTGCCACCTGGTGCAAGACGAAGAATCCAGCTTTAATATGCCTGTTATTTGTATGGTAGTTTGTTTTGTGGCCTGAAGTTGGAACTTAAAATTGAAGCATCCGAAAATGATCGATATTGATCGAAAACATGATGTTGATGAAAAAATAATATTTTAAGCTGAGAGAGGAGGCCATTTTATCCAGATGCAGTAGTTTACTTCTTGAAATTATTTTTGCTAATGACGGCTGCTAATTATCCCTCATTACATGGCAGTCGTCGTAAGCAAAAATAATTTCAAGAAGTAAACCACCGCATCTGGATAAAATGGCCTCCTCTCTCAACTTAACATATTATTTTTTTCATCAACATCATGATTTCGATCAATATCGATCATTTTCGGATGCTTCAATTTAAAGTTCCAACTTCGGGCCACAAAAAAGGGTATACTTCAACGTTGGACTACCATACAAACAACGGCCATATTAAAGCTGGTTTCTTCTTCTTGCACCAGGTGGCAGCACTTCTTTTCCAAAATCAGTGCTTGTATTTCCAAAATCGTGATTTCCTCGCTGAGGAGTGAAATCGGCTTCATCGTTGCTAAAAATAGCTGATAGCGTTGTCATTTTTAGCACATGGTTGCCAAAAATGGCATGTGCTAAAAATGACAACCATTGACCAAACCTCCCCCAACTGACATGCATTTCACAGAATAGCACAAAACACAACTTTGGGATGCAATAGGACATTAGAGGAAAAAGGTTAGGGGCCTACTTAAAACTTCATTGAAAATAAAATCAACCCTTGAAAACAGAAAAAAATATATATCAGACAAGTTGGAGGAGGCTAAATCTCCCCTTATGCAACTGAAAGGTTGTCTTTAAAAGTGAAGATCAATCAGAATAAAAATTTTGGGTGAAGTGCATGCCATAAGACAAAACCAACACTGGGAATCCTGGGATGCATGTTTTTCAGCAAGAAAATTGCTACAACTTTTTGTCTTCTATTTTTTTCACAAGGTTTTGGGATGTGCAGTCCAAGTCCAAGCATGAGAACTGGAATTCTCCACTAAAACTTATGTTAAGTAAGTATTGGTTACATCAGGTTAAAAGGGAAATTCCATGTGTAATAATACCTACTTAGTACTTATTGTTTTTGTGAGGGCTGGAAGCAGCAGTATGAGATAGCACTTCTTCCTGCAGCACTTTGAAGCATATACGCACAGCCCACCGCTTAAGTAATGTGGGGTTTTACAAATATTGATGGATGACTTAAACTGGCAATTTTTTTAATGCGGAGCGATAGAAAAGAAGACGTCAATAGATAAAGTTGCAGCTGCAAGGGTGACAATATATACATGTAAACTACATTCAAAGTTTCATTGTAGCCTGGCTAATTGTTCCTAAGCTTTAGAAGCAGAACATATCAATGACTGAAACCGCACATTATTTCTACTGTGGACTGTACCCATCACATTTTCGGAACTTATGGCTAGCACATTTTCCAAATTTTCCATGCATTCATTATTTCTGAGCAAAAGGCTGGTTTCCATTTAACTTGCAAAAGGATCTCTTCACCCTAATTCCTTACTTTATAAAAAAGGCAGCCCAATACCAACTTAAGCTGCCCAAAGCAACCAGCGCTTTGAGTGGGACAAGACTGAGACTCGGTTCTCACCTCTTTGCTGCAGTGGCAGGGCACAACTCCGATAGGTGCTCTGCTCTCTGACGAAGAATGTATCAAATCCCCACCAAAAGCTGGCAAGGGAAAAGTAAGTATGCAGAGCGAACTATCAAGTAGCCGCTCAGAAAATGAATGCCGGTAACCACAAATCCAGCCTATTTCCTTATGACACGCAAGGCAGTATATACCATGACACGTGTCATTACGTTACGTTGTTGCGGATATTTCTGAACGCCGCAGCTGCGCTAAAGAAATGCATCAATCTAGAAAAAGAAGAGACTACTAAAATGTAATGTTATCCATTTAATGTACACGACCATGAAGGGCATGTGGAAAATATCGCTCTTTTTAGGGACTTGGGATCAGATAGGTGTGCATAGGTAGCTGATATTAAGCGGAAGCAAATAATTTTAAAGTGAAAAATAATAATAATTGTCGTACAGCAACGAGAACAAACGCGGTTGATGGCTCCGAAAGTCGGCCGCACATAACAATCAAATAACAAACCACCTTTCAAATGTTGATGTCAGATGTACGCAGTGGCGGATCCAGGGGGGGCCATGGGGGCCATGCCCCCCTTGGGCCTCCCGGGGGGCACTATCACGGCAGGGGCACCACAGGTCCACCAAGGGCACCACAGGCCCGCCAGGGGCACCACAGGCCTGTCAGGGGCACCACAGGCCTAGCGAGGGCACCATGGGCCCGTCAGGGGCACCTCAGGCTTGTCAGGGCCCAGGGGCACCACAGTCCTTGCAGGAGCACCACAGGCCTGCCAGGGGCACCAAAGGTCTAGCAGGGGCACCACAGGCCTGTCAGGGGCACCACTGGCCTCGCAGGGGCACCTTGGGCCCGTCAGGGGCACCACGTGCCTGTCGGGGACACTTCAGGCTTGTCAATGGCACCACAGTCCTGTCAGGGCCCAGGGACACCGGCGGTCTAGCAGGGGTATCACAGGCCTGCCAGGGGCGCTACCGGCCTAGAAGGGGCATCACCGGCCTCGCAGGGGCACCATGGGCCCCTGGCAGGCCACCGGGCATCGCGGGCCTGTCGTTGGCACTTTAGACTTGTCAGGGGCACCACAGTCCTTCCAGAGGCACCACAAACCTGTCAGGGGCACTTGCGGCCTAGCACGGGCACCACAGGCCCACCAGGGGCAACACACACAATTTTTTAACTGAAAATCGGGCAGCATCAAAATGAAGTGGCCGAAATCCGTTGAGTTTTTAATTTTGGGTATAGGTAGGGGCACCACTTCGATTCATGCCCCCCCCCCCCCCTTGGAGTTTTCCTGGATCCGCCACTGGATGTATGTACCTACGTCTTTTTCCTTACCTATGTTGATGTGAAGTTAAGTGTTCGGTATATGAAATCGATGCTATAAGTTACAGCGTGTTATGAGTAGTGTCATAAGTACCTATGTGTACCCTAGCATGCGCTAAGCAGTCATGAACGGCTGACATCGATTCGAGGAATGTCATTTGAGTTAGTCATGAAATGTTCAGGATGAGTGCACAAATGATTAACAGGAGGGTAGGTACCTACTGTACAATGTACATTTCTTCACGATCCGCCGCTTTGTACGCGAGAAAACTTTCACGAAAAACCAAAGAGGAGCCATTCGACCCCCGGCTCCCCACATATTATAAACATCCTAAGCCTAAAAGAGCGAGACGAGGTCAAAGTCTAACCAGCGCATGCCCACGGGCCACGGAAGCGAGTACGTTCTTGAACTTAGTCTCGCGACACTATGTATAAATAGATGAAGTCACAAGCGTACCGCACCCATGTGGATGATAAATAAACGACTTCCTGTAGCTGCGTAGTCGAGGTCGATAGGTACAGTTTATGACACGCCTATGACTCGCATCATCGTATCGTAGGTATCCAGCAGAAACATGCCACTGAGCCTTGGTCCTACTATGCCTCTTCTCATAATGCGTACGACGGCCAAGAAGGAAGGGGAGCGGGGGGGGAAGAAGATGGCACGATACCCTGACGTTCATATACTCCTTACAAGTCCGATGACCGACGACTGGAATTAGATTTTTCAGTGCGGGCCTTGCATGACGCTGTTACCCCTCGTCGGACCTATCGGTTTTCCACAAACGCCAAGCCCGAGGGAGGCCGTGCACACGCTCGTTTTTTTCCGCAGACTAGCTCAGTTAGGTGCGAAACGGCGACGAGGAGTGTTATTCGGAATATTCGCCGGCCGCCCACCCCCTCGGCCAGAGGGCAACACTCCTAATCGGCCGCCCTTTCGCACCTAATTTAGCTAGTCTCGCAGACTAAAAAGAGCGTGTGCACTGTGCACCCTTACGAGACGCAGAGACTAGGACACGATTTGAACGCCTCAGATAAGGAAGTGACCTCTGAGGTCAGGTCAAGTGCTGCAAGGAAAGGGTTTGGTTTTGGATAATTATGCCAAAAATGGTCGCTGAGTCGAGATTTTGCACAATCGTGCTCGTCATGCGCAGACACATGGGCTGATGTACTTTTTGGTTGATTGAAGTCAACTAGATGTTGACCACAAGTCAAGATCGGGTCAAAACTCAAAACCACTCAGACGGTAACCAAAGGAGGTCATAAATATCGCATATCATTCGATTCGGCAGGTTTTCCTAAGTCTATCATTGTCCTTTGCTTTTTTGATCGGGAGCCTTTGATGAAAAACTACGATGGTCGAGACGTCATATACGACGCCACACAGACAACATACAACAGCCAACAATGCAAATGTAAAGAAAGAAAAAAAACTCGCAAGAGTGAATGAAATTGAAAGCACGAATCCATGTGTATGAGGTGGTTTAGATCAGTTCTCACGCCACAATAATAGGAGGTATCAGACTCGGGCATGGGATGCGGGATGAATGATGAGACATAAGAATCTTGGACGATGAGACATGCTCATCACTCAATACTGCTGTCGATATTCGACCAGCCGATAGTCAGACTATCGGAGGGACGCGATGGCCGCGTTTACCAGAGTCGGCCCGGGGGAGGGGGAGGGGCCAAAGCCAAACGGCGGGCAGTGCCGTCGTACCGCTCATCCAAGGGGTCGGTCGAGGCATGTTATGTTGAAAATCGATAGGTGAGGCGTAGGTCGTACGTCCAAAGATAGGCGAAAGTCCATAGGAAACCCTTCCGAGGGATTCAGTTGGGCAGGTATCAGTCAATATTATCACTAAGGATAATGATCAATACCTAGCACACACAGTCGAATGCGCTCGCAAGTCGCAAGGGTATTAGCTCATGCAATTTTGGAAAAATATAACAGCGTATACAGGTCATACAAAACTGAGAAGCGTTCGCAACAAAACCATTTTAACTATTGCAGGGGCCATATGTGGACTGCGAATGCATTAATCGTCGACAGCATACAATGGTAAAATCGATACGACTTATTCGGCTCACATCTATCTATTATTCACGCAGATAAACCCCATGTGTGCCTTATGTTCTGTCATGTTCTGTGCTCTATCTGACCATAAAGCATAGGGCACACATGGTGTTTATCTGCGTGAAGACACACTTCACAAGACACACTTCCGGGCGTCACCGTGCCTTGTGGACCTTGTCTCTCTGAACTATGTCCCCGATCTTTCCCAGTAGCGCACTTGTCACTGCCAACCGTCATACTCGAGCCGCGTTATCATCTCGATCGATAATGCACTGCTAGCTACCGAGCAAACCCTCCAGCGCACGGTTCGGTCCGCTCGATGCGTTCAGTCAGACGCACAGCGGCCAACACCCATCATTGAAGATGGCAGTTGCAAATGGTCGCGTTGACTGTATATTTGTAATTTGGCAATACAAACTAAAGCAGCCATATAGGGAACACAGGCAAGAAAATGCAGAAAAATACAGAGATTCCGTACGTTTGTGATGGACGTACGTTCAGAATAATATCAGTTCACTCTTTCACTATAAAGATAATTCACATGTAGGACTACCTAACTATAGTCACCGCTCCATTCCCCTGAAGCCATACCCACGACGCTGTCACAGCTAGCATTACCTGATGACAAAACCGACGACATACCCAGCCTGTTCTACCAACGACTATACAAGCCTCAGCCGACAGCGCGGCACGTGACACTGGTCCATGCATGAAAACTTCGCCAATTAGCTAACCAATAGGACTACCTAAACATACATACTAAACCCGCACATTGTAGCCTGATCGCATGCGGCAATGCCCTGAACAGAAGATATGTTGAGTACAACGATCGGTCTAAACCGCAAATAGCAGCACGAGTCTCGCTTTTGGCTACTTGTTTCTGGCTCAACAAGCACATGTTTTGTATCACGGAGGTTCCTATGGTTAACACGGAAACAATTAGTGGTTGTCTTTATCCTACCGACGAGTGGGGTGAATCACATCTACGTTCTTTTAAAAGAGTGATGGGCGTGAATTGATCCAGTGAACGATTAGTGAAGTGCTTCAGAACACTGTGCAGAAACATACACCAAATAAATACGGCGCTACACCGGCTACCTACTGCTGGGCGGGAAGCGGGCAGAGGCAGTGGCCGAGCTACGCTGCCTTTTTACTGAGCAGCTCGTCGGAGAGGTGTCCGTACACCTCGGCCATGCTGCGCTGCACCTGGTCCAGGAGACGCGGCACGTCCTCGGCGGTCAGGCCGGCCGTCGGCACCGGCTCCAGCGCCTGCACCACGGCCCGGCCCGGCTCGAAGCGCCACTCGCGCGGCTCCAGGAAGTGCTGGTACGGCCCGAACACGATCGGCACCACGGGCACCTGCGCCGACACGGCCATGTGGAAGGCGCCCTTCTTGAAGGGCAGCAGGCCGGCGCCGCGGTTACGGGTGCCCTCCGGGAAGAACCACACCGCCAGACGCTCGTCACACATCCGCTGCTGGGCGTGCAGGAGCGACTGCCGCGCGCGAGCAGGGTTCGAGCGGTCGATGAAGATCTGTCCGCAGAGCCAGGCGCCGAGCGCGAACGGAAAGCCCAGCCAGATTTCGCGCTTCATGACGGTGACGAGCCGGCCAAAGTGCGGCCACAGCTCCACCATGCCGAGCACGTCGAGCGCGTCGCGGTGGTTGGCCACCACCACGCAGGCGGTGTCGGCGCAGAGCCGCTCGGCGCCGCGCACCTGCCACTCGACGCCGAGCAGCCAGCCGATGGCGCGCAGCGGCCGCGTGAACAGCAGCGAGTTGCGCGGGTCGCACGGCCGGCGCAGGCCCAGCGGGGTCACGCACAGGCCAACCACCAGGCCGCCCAGGTACAGCACCGACTGGCGCATCAGGTAGCGGCAGC
This sequence comes from Amphibalanus amphitrite, assembly GCF_019059575.1. Classification (NCBI taxonomy): domain Eukaryota; kingdom Metazoa; phylum Arthropoda; class Thecostraca; order Balanomorpha; family Balanidae; genus Amphibalanus; species Amphibalanus amphitrite. Next base: position 41,217 of record NW_024883254.1, read on the forward strand.
GTCTGCTGCAGTCGTACAGCACTGCCGCCGACAGCATGGCCAGCAGCAGCAGTGCCTCCAGCCACATGGCTACACCCTGAAACAGCCCACACCATCACACAATGACCCCTGAAATGACTCGCATAGCGAAAGACTGCTGCCCAGGACAGCCAAAACCATAGGTACAGTCTCTTTGGCTGGATAGTGCCATGTGAGAGACAGCCACTCTGGACAGACAGCTGTCCTATCGCGTGTCCACTTCCAAATCTAAATAGGTATTGAAACAACTTCACAAGCCCTCCAGCCTCAAATGAATGCATATGCACTATGCAGTTTGGCCTTTCATGCATGTTGCACTTGCATGTGGGTTATCACTCATGAGTTATGTGTCAGCAGCCTGCAAAGCTTGGCAGCAGTTAACAAGCCACATCAGTCAGGGTGACAAATTTGATTTGAACCATCCAGTGTTAACCAGGCTGGCAATCTGCACTGCCTGCACTAAACAAAACCTATCATTTTACCACAATCTTCACTTGTGATATAAAAACTACAGTAAAATCAAATTCAATGGGAATTTGACTGGGACTTGGAATTCCAGCCAGACTGGGAATCCATTCAAACCTGCTGCACTTAAAATGCCTAAACTTTTTTTACACACTGCAAAGTTCAGAACTTGCACTTGTCCTAAGAAAAACACATTGTAAGTTATATGGATCCACTCACAGATCCAAGCAGGGCAAGGGCATTTTGGGCAACTGTCTCTAATAGCCACTGGCAGATCTGGGGGACACTTGGGACCAATGTCACCCTGCAGCACCCAAAATTCATGATTTTCAAGAATAAATTGAGAGCTTAACTTGTATTTGGAAACGTTTGATTAAAAGTTAAAACCGCACAGCGGTGTGTAGGGAATCATAAAATGTTTTTTTTTAATTTTGAGAAACTTTCTTGGGGTAGCATCCAAGACTGCCTTTCTGGATCTGCTTGTGCCTGAAATCAAGGAAAATTTGTCATTACGCTAATATAGAAAGCAAACTTGACAATTTTATGGGGAGAAGTTTGTTTTAAAGGTAGTGTGCCACCTTTGAAAGATTTCCCATTTTATTTTTCCTAGGATAAGAAGCTTCTGTTTTTACCTAATATCGCAAAAAAAAATCAAAAATGGGCCTGGAATAGTGCCTTTTTCGCCTAAAAGTTTTTCGGTTTTTAGATATGCATAACAACTGTAGTGGGCTCACCTTCAAACAGGCGTCGGGCAACAATCGCGAATGCGGCCAAAATGCGGCGCACTTGTGACAATAAGCAAAGGTCATTATAGTGTTACGACCATACGACGTACGGGAATGAGTTATCAGCTGTCTAATCGTAGACAACACAATGTCGAGCCTTAAACTGTAAGCCCGTATTGGTATTGTTTCTTTTATTTGGCTGTCGAACATTATTTATGGTTTGAAATATGATTTTATGTAAAATAATTGATATGAAAAAGCCGTCTTATAAGTTATGACCCCATTTCACCACACGCAAGTGGCAGAAATGACAATGATCAGCTGACGCATTTTTCTTGGCCGAAGTCAGAGCGCGCGGCATATTTACGTCTGGACAACGAGTTGCGGGGAAAAGTGCTGATTGTTTTGCAGTTTTAGGAGCCGGTGATTAGGCTGGATTTTTGGGTTACTTTTTCGTTCCGATTCATGTATTTCATAGTGTTTGGCTTTTGAATATTTTAGTTCTTTCAGATAAATATTACTTGCCTTACAATTTTTGTAAAAACGTTTCATTTTTTTATAAGCCGACGTTCAGAGTCCTAAAAATACATCAGCACTACAATCATTGTAAACAAACAAATGGAGCACCACACTTGGCTCTGTTCCAAGGCCATTTTTTAGTTTATCTGGTGGTTTTCTTGCTCTTGTACGTCGTTTTGTTGGATGTTTTGAATCCCTTAAGATTGACTTATATCATATTTAAGAAGCATGTTGACTGAAAACAATCTGAAGTATCCAGGAGGCTGACAGAGGTCCTAACTCAGTTGGGCAAACTAGACTTTTGGAATCAAAATATGGAGGCATCAATAATTTGATTCTGGTGGGAGGAGCCATGACCAAATATGGGCATGGAATCAATTTTTTGATTCATTTGGGTACACTTTTGACTTCAAATGAATCGTTACGGTTGAAAAAAGGCCCATGACGGTGAGATTTTTCTTTTAAAAGGTAGAAAAATGTGGTAGGTTTGCAAAAAGTGTTACCTCAAAGCTAAGAAATTGTCCCTTTGGCCTTGTGAATGGGAAAAAGACATAGCCACTGTCCATCACGTAAAAGCTGTTTTGAGGAAATCACACTGTATGTTATTTTTGTATCATGAATCACATACTAACCAATCAGTATTTGTGTAAAATGGCAAAATGAAATTTTTAAACCCCTAATTATCATTGTTGTAGTGCTTGTATATTATTTATATGGTTTTTACATGTTGCTTCAGTTTTTGTATTCTTCACATTTAAAAATTGTGAATTGTTATGAAATGTGGTGAAGGTAAAGTACAACAATGCTATAGGTATCAGTTGTGGTGCTGAGGATACCACTAAATGAGAATAATAGCAAGATAAATGCTGTATTCTTGCAAGTCATTGTTGCCTATCTGTTAACATTACCTGTGAATCAAAATAATGATTAGCCAGCTGATGGGGAATCAATATTATGATTATCTGTTTAAAGTGAATCAATTCCTTGATTGCCTTTCACTACCTATATAATTCAAATTGTTATGATAGGAGCAATATTATTTTGCTTAGGAGATAGTTCAAGCATTTCTGTTCAAGATCAGGCATGCTCTTTCTTGAAACACTCTCTTATTTTTATGTGATTGGTAAGTTAGAAATGGTCTGCATTTATGCCCAAAAGGAATCAATCTTTTGATGCCTCCATATTTTGATTCCAAAGGTCTAGTTTGCCCAACTGAACTACTGAGTGATATCAATATCAAGTTGAACAAGTTATGAAATTTTGGTTGATAAACGCAAGTTGATCGGGCTCATATATCAGCAAGAAAAAGTAAAATTAAAAGAGCTTATTGTCCAAAAACAAGCTAAAATTTTGCAGACCTTGGAGCAATACTGAAGAGCACGCTGAGCAGGATCATACCAGAAAATGTTGACTGACAAGCACATATTGATGTATTGGTATGAATATTGAATGATAACTTACAACAGCAAGATAAATTAGTGCCAACTATTAAGTTAAAATCTAGAATGAATGGACTTGGGCAGTTTTACTATGCTTAGATGCTATGCAGATTGTAATGTGCATCAGATACTCAGTGTCTGGCAAATGAAACATGCGATCATTCCATTGCTACTGGAGGAGAAAGCTTGGATCACTAAATCCACTTTATGTTGGTTTTGATGTTAATCATCATCACTGTATTTCTTGAAAAAAGGATTGTAGTAAAATTGTCAATGTGACAATCCATGCAACGATGTGATCATATTATGTGTTCATAGTCATTCGTGATAGTCGTTATTGGTCCAATATACAATGGCAAAGCTCTCAGTCTCAGCGTTTCTTCCTGTGGATGGCCAGCAGTGACTCAGAGCTTAGAAGTATTAGTTTTCTTCACAGAGCTGGGATAAAAAGTACTGAGGGTAATCTTGTCGTACTGCGCTGTGGGTAGCGCGTGGCTGGACGGACGGTCTGTGACAATCTATTGATCTGTGGCTGATCTATTAGAGTGTCCGTCCGAGAGCCGTACGACGGCTGACAGAGCCTGGGGTCGCGAACTGGTGTGGTAACCGTTACGCCCACCTGGGACGCCCGAGTCGGTACGGCACTTGCGGTGTCGTAACCGGATCGGCGGGAACCAGCAGAACGCTGTTGGACCGGCGGTGAAAGTCGGAACCGAGCACTCACCCACCAGTGGGGCGTCTGGTCGAGCAGGTCTACCCGCTAAGGCAGCCTGAGCACGAACCAGTGACAGGGTCCGATCAATGACCGTGGGCCGACCAGGGTGTCAGCGCAATGGCCAGTCAGAGGCGTCTTTAAGGGCGCAGAAGCCCACCTCGGTCGACTGTGGCCGGTGCAACCTAGTCAGGTCGTTTGTGTGAATCTCCGTGTTCTTCCCTCGCCTCAGAGTAGCCGCTCTTCTCCAAATGCCCGAGCCGTTTTCTATGTGTATTTGACTTGTAGCGAACAGCAGAGTCGAGAAACGAATTGACAATGTCGCCGAAAACCGCGGTCACATGCCGGCCGTTCCTAGTACTACCAATATGCCCGCAGGCGCGGCGAGAGACAAGCTTAACGTATGAGTCACCGTCCGGCTGCCGGGAGAGCCCCTACCGCGACCTTTGCTCACAGTCATGACGTCACGACAATGGGCTCCTAAACGTACGGGCAGCGGCCGCCTCAGGGGTGCCGCCGTGACCTTTGCACGACACGTTCTATAGCGTATGGCACAGCGGTTACTAGGAAGGTTGAGGCCAGCGGCAGGCCGGTTTACAAATAACAAACAAACTTGACGTGCAATTGGCAACAGGTAACAGATTGATTAATAAAGCGGTGACAATATAAATGAAAATGACAACATGAAATGACAAATCGCATAGATGACAAATCGCATAGATGATAAATCGTATAGATGATCCCTACAATCTTCCACCAAGGAACTCTACTTTGACATGGTATGAGATGTAGGCACAAGTAGGTAGGTGCTCAGTTCCTATAGTCAGTAGTTGTGTATGTTTAGTCGGGCTAGCTTAGATCAGATTGTTAGTTTTTTAATTTGCCAAATGTCCATAAAAATGTGACCTGAGCAATGAGCATACCTGAACCTGACTAACCTGACAGCTGACCTAACCTCAATCATCACACATATTTGCAGCCTTCCCAAGACCTGCATGGCAGTAGCACCCAGTTATAGGTAGGTACACTCACCCTAACTCAATCTTACCTGCTAACCTTCAACTTGCCAAAAGTTAGCTCACATTGCCAAGCTGTGTCCAGGGGAACAGTCAACTGAGGAACTGGCTCATTGGGTGGCTGGTGTGAGTCTGTGCATTTAAAGTGTTTCTTCTCTGAAGCTGCGCTGCACTGCTGTACATCATGTTAGATGCTCAGAAAATGTGGGAAATGATTACTAAGCTACTTTAGTGCTTTGTTAATGCTCGAGACATGAACAAGTACAGATCCTGCAGGGTACAGCTATGAGTTAGGTGCTAGGTGAGTATGTTATGTGAATGTGCTGTTCCCTGTTTGACCGTAAGTATACAAACAAGCACAGGGTCACAGTTATATTCAATCTCCACATAAACATACAACAAAAACGGCCATATAGCCTAACTCCGAACACACCACAGATAACTTAAGCCTTTGAAGGCACAAAAATGTTTTGATTAACAGGACAGGTTTACAATATGTCCTCTGTCCTTGGGGGATCTTGCTGCCAAGTTGAGGTATGATGACTGAACTTCAGGATTGATCAACCTTTTCTTAGCCACTGCTTATATACGAGAAAGACCAAATGCTTGTTTGTTTTGATTTACAGGACATGTATACAATATATCCTCTGTCCTTGGGGGATCTTGCTGCCAAGTTGAGGTACGATGACTGAACTTCAGGATTGATCAACCTTTTCTTAGCCACTGCTTATAAACGAGAAAGACCAAATGCTTGTTTGTAAACTGCGTTGAACATTTAATGATCCACCTTCAATTCTGACATGAAGGCACAAATGAAATAGTTCCCTCTCCTTTTGGAATACAAAAATCAAAATATTTAATAAATTTTAGTGGATGGACAAGAGCAATTAGCAAAGCTTTCCCTCAAGTTAACTTCTGGCAATGTTGATGAATTACACTGACGCTTATTCGCTTCATATTTTGTAACAAACGCGCTAAAACTGCAATATAACAGCACTATATGCGTCTTGACAAAATGCAATAGTATTAAAAATTTAGCCCTGATGGCATTCATTCTTGGTGGAAACGTAATTAAAAAATATTTTGTAGTAACTATTAAATTCCGGCCGAAAACAGTGCACGGTTTAAAAGAGAATCATTCCAATGACGGTCCATTCTTGCGGTCCTGAAATCGCCACTATTTCCGGCCTCTCCAACGCAACTCGTTGTCCAGACGTAAATATGCGAGCGCGCGGCCCGACGCACCACGCGTATTTGGAAATTGGGTGACATTCATAAGTACCAGAGTACAATTGTACCCAGGTTACACCGGGACCAAGGTTACACAGGGGCCCAGGTTACGTTCGGCCCCAGGATTTGAAGGGACCATGAAGACGCAAGTACCATACTGTGATTGGTCGTTGGCAGACGGGAATGACGTAATGCATCCCTGTGGCGGCCGTGACGTTGACCAATAGGAGGGGCGGATACAAATTTGGACCACCTTGGTACACTACTTGGCAGTGTGCTTGTGATTGATTTTCTCGAGATTGAATTGAGGTAGCGCCGTCCATCGCCCGCCGCGGCGGCGCCCAGGCCCGATGGTCATCCGGTGTGGCGGGAGGTAGCGTCCCTCGGCCCCCCGCGCGGCGGGAAGTAGCGTGCTGCGGCGTCCGAAGGAGAAGTGAAAATGACCCCTTGCACGAATTAGTGTTCGCAGCGGCTACTTAACCCTAGAACGCCTAGGGGGGGGGGGGGGGTTGTATCAACCCCCCCCCCCCCCCTGAGGTTTTTTCGAAGTGCACGCTAAACGGCTTGTCGTAGCGGGCTGAAATTTTCAATACCCTTTGGGGCAACCTTTGCGCATCTTTTGCCGAAAAAAAATTGATCGGGTCATGTCAGGTCACGGAGTTATGACGTCATAAGAGGTACAGCCTCCGGCCGGATTTTCACAAACTGAGTGCCAACGCCCGAGGTTTCCTGCCGGTGGTACGGACATCGGTTGATGGATCGTGATGAAACTTCCCATGCATGTTGGGGCAAGTATTGGCTATCATATGGTATAAGAAATTTGACCGGGTCAGGTCAGGTCACGGAGCTATGACGTCACAAGAGGAACAGCGTCCGGTACTATTTTTGAAAAGCGCCCGAACCACTATTTTGCTAATTCTTGTCACCTCAATGGGAATATGCAGCAATATTAGCTTCTATAGGGAGCAAATGGACCTCTCAACTCCAAAAATACAATCAGATTTCAAAAATTTAAATTTTGATTTTTCGAATTTCTGCCGCCGACTGTGACCTTGCCGACTTCCGGCGCTCCCAACGCGCCATTTTTAGAGCTAGGGAAACGAAATACATACCAAACGATAGAGAATTGATCAAGGAACACGATAGTGAAGGTTTCAAGTCGATATCTCCCACCGTTTTGCCGCAATCGCCGCCGAAAGTTGAAAAAAGTCTATTTTTCCGAAAATTTGACCTTTGACCGGTCAAAAGTAGGTCAAATGTTGACCTAGGACCAAAAAATATACCACCAATCGCGAGATCTCGTTGAGAGCAATCCGTTGGTTTTTTCCGCTAAGCTCTACGACCTTCCGTTTCGAAACGCCAGGGGGGGGGTCGTAACAACCCCCCCCCCCCTGGTCGTTCGTGTTATGAGAAATGGCCTGGTCGTGCGAGGGTTAAATTGCAGGAGGGGGAGGAGGCAGGGGCGTCGCCACGGATTTTTGAGTGGGGTGGGGTCGGGTTTCCGGTCTTCGTCTTGATGGGTAGAGGTGTTATTAGCCACACTCCCGGTTTTTTCATGTGTTGAGAAAAATCTCGGCGCGCAGCGCCACGAAAGCAGCGGTGTATCTTATTGTACATACTACATACATCACTTTTGCATCGTGCATAAAAATCAAGCACAGGCCACCTGAGGTCAGGTCACAATGTCATGTTCAGTTCAGTTTTAATGCCTCTAAAAGTTGCAATCTTGTCATTCCTATAGATTTGCCTGTCCCGTAGCTCATAGAGCATTGGACTCCCGGTATAGTGAGAGCCCGGGTTCGAGACGCCCCGGCGCTCGATATTTGAAACTCCTGACGGGGATGGTCTGCGGTTGGGGGGAGCAGCCGCAGCCAGTTGAAGTCAGTTGAGTGGGGCAGGCCGTGTCCGGCTTTGAAGGGCACGTTAAACTTTGGCATCTAAATTCTCCCGATACCCGGAATTGCGCGATCGGACGTATAGGGATCGGGGTCTACGCAACAAGCTCTGCTTAGCGTGGGCTCCGGCTCTGTCAATCCGTCCATTCAAACATTCGAGCTAAATTTATAAAAAAAAAGATTATCTCCTATAAGTCTGAAATTTGTTGTAATGAAATGAATGGGATTATAAGTGCCAACAGTTAATGAATCTGGGATTTTACATCTGAAAAGTGAAGTCAGGTCAAATATGTGACCTCACCAATCAATCATGATAAGATATGGGAAAATGCACGAGATGCCCTCTGCTTTGAACGAATATGCTAAAAACGCTATAAGATACTTTTGTAGCCATGGCACCTCTGCTCATTTTAGAGACAAGGTGCAGTTAATGACCAGTGGTGACTCGAATGGTCAGTCATTACTATTAGTTAGGTCATCAAAGGTCTCTAACACATTTTCGACAACAACTTTTGATGGAGACGCTGTAGAGCAATAGCACCTGGAGTGTGTTCAGTGTGTGTTCAGTGTTCAGTGCTGGAGTGTCAAGTGTGTTCAGCTCAGCAACACAGATCGATCGCACATTTTTGCAGCGGGTTCTTTTCCGGTCAGGACATGACCATTGATTAACCTTTACTTGATGTCAAGTTTTCTAGTTAAGTTCTTAAGTTCAAATTGTAAGCCATGCGACGTGTTTCGACGAAACAAACACGTTGGTGATACCTAACATGAATATCATACACATTCACTGAATCATATAGGTTGTTACAGAACAAATGTTTCGGCAAAATCCGTCCGTTTAACTGTTTGGCCTCTGTGGTACACAAGCCATAGACCCGAAGTCATAGGCCTATCTGAGGCAAAGTTGGCGAAAGAGCTTTAAAAAGCTATCGAGTACGCTTTCTGTGTCACTATAGCTCTTATTCGTGTTTTACGGGTCGCTAAGGTAAAATGTTTACCAACGCAACGCTGAAGGTATACTTTCGGCCCCTGATCGAGGTAGAGCTTCGCGGAAAAGCGAGGATGCTGCCCGTGATGAGAGAAAGCCGATGATGCCCAATTTCAAGGTCTTGGCCCGGGCCGGGTCATCTTAGGTCAACTCCCAAAAGTAGAAAAAAGCTGGCCTGCTAGAACTTTGTGAGCCGTAGCTGTTATCGGGGTTCCGGGTACGAGTTCGATGTTAGTTTTGGACAAAGATGATGACTCCATGCATTTGGGGTAGATCGGGTCGGGTCATGTCAGGTCGACCAGCAGGCTTCCTGCCGGCCATCTACATAGAGTGGGTGACAACCACCAACGATAGCTTCGTAACATGTTACTACATAACCACCATTTATCAAAACTACTTCTTTAAGTTCAAACGGGCGCTAAACTCGAAATCAGTTCCAAAAACTTCACTTGTAAGTGGAAGCAAATAAAACTCAAAAAAGTGAACCAAGGTATCATCTATATTCGAATCATGGCCAATAAATTTTTAGAGTAGGTGTAAAATTGATTAACTCGAGGTCACAGGAAGTTTCGTTGCAATAGGCTCCTTTTTGCGCGTCTTATTGGGAAAGCCCGAGAGGGGTCCACAATCTGACCCCATTTCCCGGCTACCTCAGGCAGGTCCGAGGGTAGTCAGGGCTGCTGAGGCTAGTTAGGTGCCTCGTAGTTACTGATATGTCATCCGACGAATCGACTGCAACCATTATTTTGACAATCAGACGAACGCTTGGGTCAGTTTTGGCGCGCTCATTCGTTTGAGGGATAAAAAGGGACTGGAATAGTGGCTATAGTGGCATCAACCCCCCTCGCCCGGCGAGGGGGGTTGATGCAACCCCCCCCTAAGGTTTTTCGCAAATAACGTAAAAACGGCGGCGGGTAGCGCCGCCAAATTTGGCATACCTTCTGGGACAACCTTTTCGCACCTATCCTGAAAATTTGAAGTCCCAGTCTTTTCAGGTCAGGTCACCAGGTCACAAAAGCCGGTACAAGGTCAGGGGAAAATTGGACTAGCTTAGCGGCAACTGAATTCCAGAGTTCACTTAAATGGGTAACAAAGTAGATCATTCGATGCGCACGGACGTCCTGAGTTCACTGGTGCTCTTATTTTTGCACTATCTTTACTAGGTAAAAAGTTATAACCGAAAAACGTTTGACATGTTTAAGCAAAATTTTTGCACTCATACCCCAAAACCCCCCTAAATATTGACCTAGAGTCACCAAACTTTTACAGGGGCGAGATCTCCTATGGACCCACCTACCCTGTACATTTAGTGTTTCTAGTGCCATAGAAGCCAATCGCGAGGGGGGGTCGTACCAATCCCCCCCCTCGCCGTCCGTGTTATGGAAAAGGCCCTCGCCTGGCGAGGGTTAAAATATTGTTATGCTGATGTTCCACGCCCACCGCTTATTGACCTATAAGCAATAGGGCTACGGAGCTGTTGAAGCGATTCTGAATCTGACGTTGTATTTATTGAGGTTGCTTACGCCAACTTCACTGACATGATAGCTTAAAAAAGAAAACTCAGCATCGCCAAAAGTGGGGGGTCGACAGCCCCCGTTCTCGCGAGTGGGGGGGGGGTCACGACCCCCGCGACCCCCCCCCCCCCCCGTCGGCGACGCCCCTGGAAGGAGGGGTCAAAAGAACCAACCAGCGATTCGTCCCCTGATTGAGCTACAGGGAAAGCGGGCGTGGCGTGTGGAAGCCGATGGTATCCATTTTCATTGTCCTTGGAAGGACTTAAACAGCCTTGACTTTTCACTGGCACGCATCACGACGGTCATTTTAGATGCATCAAGAGAAGTGTAAGGTGTGGTACCTACTTGTAACATATTTTTACGCTTACTCTGTCACACAAAATTCCAGTTCAACCCTGGAGAAAGAAAAACTGTTTCAGTAGCGCAAATATTACTTCCTTTCACCATGCAAGCCTTATTTTTGGACAAGCTTTGTTTTATATTATGACTTCATCCATCATTGGGTGTGTGCCTATGGATGATTGATTGAATGAACTAAACTAAACTGAGCTGAGCATACCTGGAAAGTATAACCTCAGTTCTCCACCAAGTCACGGTGTGTTACACCCTACCGTGCGGTACCTAATTAGAACAGTCTACAATCTACATATCTTTGCACGCAATAAAACGATAACCTCGCTATCACTGATGTTGTTTGGTGCCTAAACAAATAGCCACAACAGCTCTAAACATACCTATATTAAAAAATCAAAACAACAAAAATAACCATTGCCGAGTATCAATACATATCTGCTCGTTGCACACCGGTCAGTTGATAGCCAAATTCTAGCATAAATTACACGGGATAGTTTCGTTCTTGTCGATGAGACCAAGCCCAGTTACGGTATGTGCGATTTTGTCAAAAACGGTCGGAGGTTGTAACTATTATGACGTCGCAGCTCGGTGGCCTGATAAGTGATATGACCCGATTTTTTTTGTTTACCAAAAGTTGCGCGAAGAATGCCCCAGAGGCCATTTAAAATTTAAGCACGATCCGACTAATAGTTCGGTTTGCATCGCAAAAAAGCTCGGGCGCCCTGCCAGGGCGAGGGTTAATTATAATCTTCGCCATAGCTCATCAAAAATTATGACAAAATGCAAAAACGATATCAATGTTAATGCACAAGTCAGTTTGGAGGCCGCATGCAAAATTTTAATAAAATCCGTTCATACATTTTCCAGTCATGGACTGAAAACAAACAGGTAAATCTTTCTGCCTCACCCTGTACATAGGTCATTTGTCTGACCTGGAAGCCGAAGGTCAGGTCAATGACCAAATATCGGGAAAATCGAGATCTTGTAGAACTTCTAAAAGTGATGCTTTATGTTTCTGGAGTCCTGATTTCGAACTTAAGAATTATTACGATCAAAGATGATGTGTTCATCCATTTGAGTAGATCAAACGAGGTCAGGTCAGGTCAACCGGCGTCCCGACGGCTATCCATTAGGTATAAACTATAAACCATCGCTGTCAGTTTTGTAACATATAGCCAGAACTAGTTCCGGAATGTTTATATCTGTGCTTAATTTGTAATCAGCTCATAAAAATTACGCTGAGACGTTTTAAAACGCCAAACGAGGTCATCTAAGGAAAATAACTTTGACCCGAGTCCCAGGGCTGCGGAGTCGGAGTCGGAGTCGGTCGGAGTCGGAAGTTTTGCCCTGAGTCGGAGTTGGAGTCGCTAAAATCTTACCGACTCCGACTCCGAAGTTAACACTGCATTGCTCGAAGTCATGCCCGACACCTGGTTGCTTCATGATATTTTGCTTGTTGACCTTTCAAAATCTGATTTTGTTGAAGCTAAGGGCATACCCCCGTTTTGGACCAGCGTTTTCATTGAAAAAAAAAAAAACTGAAGAAGGCTGCTGCGTCAAAACCTGTTTTTATTTATGCATGCTATTTAAAAAGTAGGCACTTATTTGCAACATTGGCCTTGGAACGCGCAAAAGTTCGCTTCAGGCAAGATAAAAAGATATCCGACAATAAATTTTATTTCATTATATGGACTTGCTGGGCAATGTCCGGAGTCGGAGTTGGAGGCGATTTTTGAAGTCGGATAATTTTTGTCGTAGTCGGAGTCTGAGCCTGAGTCGGAGTCACCTTAAAATCCATCGTCTCCGCAGCTTCATGTGACCTTGACACCCACCCTATCAACAAGTAAACACAGGTAATTAGTTTATCCCAAAGAAGTGTGTAGATGACAAGATAATACCCATTTTTAGAACGGCTATCTGGAACACATTTTGTGACATTCGGTGCGATCTGGTTAAAATAGGTTTATAGCTGATTTTTAGTAGCTTTCATCTTGGGCTGCACCAGTTGCTCAATTCATGGATGACTGAGTGTCGCCACAGGAGGTCCCCCGGTGGGCCGGGGCAGCGCAAGGGACGGGCCCCGCCACTGAGCCGACCATCGGATGTGCCCATTGTAAGAGCGTACCGGGCAGCGGAGCAAATCTCGGACCCACCTCAAGGGTATCCTCATCAATCAGCTTCCCATCCCTGCTGTCTCATGACAGGGGGAGTATCTGAACGGTAGTGGCAGCGGTGACCGTTAGGCGAGCCGGGCCTGCGCTGTGAATAGGAGGGGTGCGCGCCACCTCCCAGACGGTCTGGCGCTCCTGCACCCCGCCCTCCCGGCTGCGGCCGGGATCCCGGTGCTGGACCGCAAAGTGCTGGCCGTACCTACATGTGTCACTGTTGACATAATCAAGTCGCTTTACATGACCTTGTTTATAGCGTGTACCTATAGTTTGTGCCCACAAATCCTGAAACCTGATGAACTTTTTTAACACTAAATAAGTAAAAAGTAGACCATCCAACCCATGCATTTGCATTAGTTTACAACCCCCTCACATTGCCCCACCAGACAGTAATAAGCATGTAAAGAATGAAACCGTAGTTTTGGACCCGCTACACCTTTAAGTCGGTCATTCGTAAACGATTTCAGCCTCTCATGGATGCTTTACTGTTCGTCGGAGTTCAAATTTAACGACTTATTTCCGTTTATCTAAGAATCGTACTCCCGTTATGGCTATAAGGGAGCCATCACTTATTTGTATGCGCTTCTGCTCCTCTGTTCGTACAATGTAAAGTTAAAACGTTGAAATCAAATATTTTTTTAGAATAATCGAGCCAAATGGACAATGGATGCCCTCGAATGACCTGAACATTGACCTTATCTTAGCAATTTATTACGAACGCATATATTTTATTGCGAACCACATCGGTTCCTACAGGGTGTCCCAGAATTACCCGAACATTTATTTTCTGGCTAAAAGTACGACTGCGCTCGCTTCTAATGATATACAAGCATCATACTTTTATAAGATATCCCTTAGCTATCGAGCTTGGGGACTGTGTGCTTTTGGTGGCCGGTAACGACTCGAATCAATTAGGGGAAGCCGGGGGAAGCCCGGCATAGTAAGCTCTTTTTCATTCTTATTACATACCATACGTGCTGTATAAAATGTTGATATCCTGTTAGCTAGCTAAGTTCATTGGCCGTGTTTTCCCAAAAATTCGGTTTCGTGGAATAAGTATAAGGTTTTCTTTGGAGCGCTCTTGCGAGGAACATTATGAATATTAGAGAGAGAAAATATATGAAAAATTGACCTCTCCTCGACATTCAAAATTATTTGAATAGCCAAATATTACTGTATTGATATTTCGACCAACAGGTCTTCTTCAGAATAAGACAGTGTACACAAGTGTACGAGAATACAATAATTGATGCAGCAGACGTATTCCCGCGGTTTTCAAATTCAAAAATTAGCGCGGTTTATCTTGCGCTCATAAAACAGTGGTACAACCTTTTTAACAGCTTCTTGTACCACTAGTTGTACCACTGTTTTATGAGCGCGAGATAAACCGCGCTAATTTTTGAATTTGAAAACCGCGGGAATAAGTCTGCTGCATCAATTATTGTATTCTCGTACACTTGTGTATCACTGTCTTATTCTGAAGAAGACCTGTTGGTCGAAATATCAATACAGTAATATTTGGCTATTCAAATAATTTTAAATGTCGAGGAGAGGTCAATTTTTCATATATTTTCTCTCTCTAATAAGTATAAGGCTGAGAAAATCGAGTTTTAAAAAAGTGTTGATTTTTCTGGGGTAAGCCCGGCATAGGGGTACCTAACGCCGGCCACCTCCCCAGCGCTTTACAACGAGTTGATGAAACCATTATGTGTCTTCCAAATATTAACGGAAAGTGAAATACTAAGGTACTGATTAGCTCTGGACATCTTAGAGTTTATGTCACTACTGGTATTTTAGCTAGCGTCTACCACACATACAGTACAGGTCGATGAAAATCGTGATGCAAAATTGACAAAAAATGTGTATTTCAAAATTCCTTAAAATTTATTTTTCTTTTTGCCTTAATGCATGATATTGCATATTATTCGACTCGGCTGATGAAGAAGAACACAACGACACCATTTTTGAAGCTCTAGCTTCATTGTCTGTCGCGTTATCTGCAAAAACGTAGTTTGACCCTAGTTGACCTTAAGTGACATTAAGGCTTAAGGCTTAAGGCTTAGTGACATTAAGGCTTAAGGCTTTGTCTATGATAACATGTTTATTTTTGAAATTTATCTTTGATCTAGGTGTAAACCAAACCTGCTCAGTACCTATTATCTCATGGAAAACAGTGGTTTAGTGGCATTGCTCTCGGTTGGGGGTAAGCTTGGCCACTCGCCCGGGGTTACCCCAATGTGCTAATTTTTATTTTAGAACTGCGATGTTCGAAAAAAATGTCATACTTAAGCCAGCCTGCCTCGTCACCCCTCACTACAAACACTTAAACGGTCCTTACATAACATTCGTATATAATATTAGTACTGTATGGTATAACATTAACAGTGCAACATATCTCACTTTTTAGCTAAAAACCCTTAAAATATCATTTCTGCTCTATAAACTTTAACAATATGCAATTTTTGTTAGCCTTAACTTTTTTACTGGCGTTACCTTAGCTGCCACGCTGAAAGGACAAACAGTTGAGCATTTTATTGTGAATAATTTAGCCGGAAACGGGGTGGCCGGGCTTCCCCCGCGCCCGGGCTTCCCCCGGCTTCCCCTAAGCTATTATCCAGAGTCAAGTAAGAGTAGTCCTTTTCCGTTTTCAGCTTAAGCCACTAACAGGCAACCATGGTGAATCAACTCCCGTTCTCAACTTTGTAAACGGACTTTCGGCATGGTTTTTGCTGGAGAGCTTCAGCAGCTCATCTGCATGCAGTTAGGATAGAGCAAAGCGCAATTATATCAGCTAACGAAGCGAGAGAGAGCAAGAGATAAACCTGATTGACAAGCTTGGGCTCGGCCAAAAAGGGCCATGCACCAGTTGTCAAACAGGTGGTTGCTTGTCATAGACAACAAACGTCACCGATCTAGCTAAAAACTAGTTAAGCAATAGATCAGGATTATCTACAAAACATCAGTCTACCCAGTGGCGCGGGAACTTCTTCCAGACTGGGGGGGGGGGGGGGGCTGGACCATCATAGAGATCAACCTAGGGTACCCCCAAATCTAGCTTTCTCATCGGTTTTAGGCCACTTATTTTTCAGACCTTGGCCTTTTCAACGAAAAAAGAAGAAGAAAATATTTGCAAAAAAAGTGAGGTATTCCGTCTCAGCTGAGTGAAGAAACTACCGTTTTGGCAACCTGGAATAAAGGTTTTAAGCTGCCAAATGAGTTGCCGAGTCAGTAAAGTAGGTAGATTTTTCACTCACATGCTTTCTTCCTTTGTGGCTCACAACCCCTAATTTGGGGAGGACAAGCTGCCCCAACGGTTCCTGGCCTCATGAAAAGTTGTGAGGCACCGCCCCCACGGCCCCAGAGTTGTGAGGGCAAGCTTCCCCCACTGCCCTCTCCCCCGGTTCCCGCGCCTATGTATGAATCTATGAAATTGTGTTGGTAGATTTCCGATTTCGATTCCTCCAGTTGGGGGGCTCAAATACATTACGAGCCCCCCCAGCCGAAAAGTTGGAGGGGCTCAGCCCCCCCTAGCCCCCCCGGTTCCCGCGCCACTGAGTCTACCTTGCACCACTATCTTCGACAAAATTTTGGAAGCTGGGGTCCTTCACCAGAAAAATATGCGAAAACTACGGGAAAAGCAGCGCAAATCACTACAATTCATCCCAAAAACATATCATATACAACAAAACAGTATATTGAAGCACACTTTGTGGTCTAACAAAGGTAGTCATTCGAACCGCCCGAAAAAGGCGTGTGTGAACGTCAGATGACTACAACGCCCCAACAGCAGAGACGGCCAGGCACCCGTCGAAATGAGACATTTTGAGCCACCGTGCACTCATTGGCTTTGATATGATGGCCCAAAGACAACCGTTAGCACAGAGTACTACTGCGGTAATACTCTACCAGTACAAAAACTGGATGCCGTGAACCAAGTGGCCATGAACGGGTTTGTTTTGGAAACCAAATCTGTTGGAAGCCAAAGGTCGCGCCATGTTCAGACATGGAGCTTCTCCACTCCAGATGTAAAAAACGCAGCAAAAGTGGTGTAGGCAGAAATTTTTGTTTTGGGGGATAATACCTTATGGCCTGGGAACACTTTGATGTCAAGTTTATCTTTATATGATCGTAATATCCTCCGGCAAGAGGTCAAAGAAAACAGGCCTACACCCAGTTCCGGGAGACCCGTAAAACAACTGAGACCAGCAATGGCTGGCATTTTCCATCATTGTCGGCTGATCTCGTAACAAGCGTATCTATTGCATGTGCTATTTGACAGCCACCCTAGTTGACTACATGGGACGGTAAAAAGAAAAAAGCGCAATCATGTTTGCCTTATTTTATACGCTAATTAACAATGTTCGGGTAATTCTGGGACACCCTGTATATATGGCCTTGATCGGTTCTAATGGGCCCCGCTGGCTTATGAGCGTCAGGTGCCGAGCTCTGATGGCCAATGCCAGCTTCTGGACCCACGTTGACCTCTGGTAGCCCACACTAGTCTTTCCTGTCCCCAGAGACAGACCACCAAGCTGAACTTACGATCACCCAGAATGGGAGCCTGCTTCATTACGATTAGGAGCTACTCTTGCCGCACACCGGTGACCGTTCAGCTAGAAGTTCGACGTCGCGTAGTGAGGCCGACGATGGGTAGAAGCAATAGATTGACGCCCCGAGGACAGAAACAACAGGAGAATACGTGAAAGATAATATGCGGGACACGGAGTTAGGTCGCCTGAAAACCCGAAATGTAACGTATTGCTGAGCAGTGAGCCAAGAAAAAAAAAACAATGCTATCAGATAAACAAGATACCTAAACACGTGAAAACAGTGAGAGGTACTAATCGGGTATATCAATATGCTCACATTGCATCCGTGTTTCGTTTACGCATTTGTTTTTATGCGCATCGACGCCTTGGAGTAAAAATTCGTTTGCCTTTTCGCTTTTGCCGCCCCCCCCCCCCAGTAGTGACATTTTTACCCTGACTGGGGGGGGGGGGGGGCAGGCCGGTGACTGCGGGGGTTTGCCCCCCCCCCCCCAGTTAACATGTTAGACGATGCCCTGCTACGATGTAGGGGTTGACGGTAGGTAGCCGTACCAAGGTCAAACCAATTAAGGTATTGACATGAATAGAATCAGTCTCTATTAATTTATGTTTAAATCAAAGCGTCAACGTGTAGTCATCATCATTGCCTCAATGCTTTAATGTATCACCGACCGACCGATCTCCCTGATGCCATTTTCCCCTCCAAAACTGAGTCAATACTGGCGGTTCGAGTTAAGCTGGAAAGTAGAGACTTCTCTTAGATCATAATAATAATATAAGAATAACCAGTAACCTCATAATATAAATCAGAAATTGGAGCCAAAAAGTTATATCTAAAGTTATCGAATATTTCGCTCCTGAAGCTTCGTCAGCGATAATTACAGAAAAACATATGAGTTTTTTAAGAAGCTTCTCTTAGATCCCTAGATCTTCTGGTGAACCAGTCTTCGTAAAAAAACTAGTTTTGGGGTACCTCGTGCAACTTTAGTTAGCACCTGGGCGCCTATAACCCCACAATACCGTGGCCCTGGCCTTTTGAACAGGAACCAAGAGGGGCGAAAAGGAGGCACTGTCTTTCGCGCTTATGAGACCGTTTTGGGATTTAGCCGAGTGTTTCATCTCGATCATGAATTAGTCCACATGACCTTACTGGTGTCCTCAGCGCTCCGATTTTTGAGCCTCAAGCATAGAGTAGGTAAGTCATAAGCATGTATTCCGTTTTTTATATCATATGTATTCCGTTTTTTTCGAAAAGTCAAAAAGTTTTTGAAAAAGATAAAAATACAAATTTTGAATTTAAATATAAACATTTATAAAAATTTTGAAAATTTTGAAAATTCGAGATGGCAGTTTGATAGCACAGTCCATTCAGAGTCCTCTCATGCAAAGAAATTGGATCTAGCTCAAAAACTGAGCTCTTGGGACCGATTCCCGTGGTTCAATGTTTTGCGTCGAAATCGGCTGAACATGACGTCACTCTGACGTCATTTCCGGCCGACCTATGATGGATACGAAGTTCAAATTTTGATACAAGATGTCAAATTGATGCAGCCGAAGGTACTGAAAGTGTGGCGGCGATACATCAAGCGGTTTAGAAGTTATTGCAGTAGAAAAACGGCAGGGGGCTGTGAATATTGTATAGCCCCCCCCCCCACCCCCCACCCCAGTGGGGCGCGGGTTAATTTGCGAGTTACGCTGAACGTGTTGTAAAACAAGAGTACGCCTAAAAGTAAAATTTAGGTGAGAACAATCTTATGGGACACCCTGTACATGCCAACTTTCAGCGCAATCGGCCCGATATTGCAATTGTTACAAAACTGACACCTCTTCGTTTTGCAAGTAGCACGTGCATAAGGGTCACCCACATTCATCAGGAATAATCCAATACTTGATAGAAGGAATGAAGCTTCTTTACTAATTACCGCATGTAAATCGGTCAAGTGGTTGCTGAGATATAAGCCCCGCAAAAGCGTGACCACCGATCTTTCCAAGTTTAAAAATCAAGCGTTGGCATCGTGAGAAGCGTTAGGGTGGCCGCTTTGCCCCACTCTCCCCTACAAGAAATCTTTTAAACGTCCAGCCGATAGGCGAGACGTTTAAAAGATTTTTCTTCCTCTACGAGCGGTTTAATAATTTTATCCCGTGCCGCCGACATATTTCATGTAATGTCTACTAGACGTTTAACAGTTTGTTAATCGTCACAGTAGACGTTTAACAACTGTTACACGTCTAGAACCTGTTAAACAAATCATTTACTCAACATCTGATAATTTTCTCTCTTAGCACGTGAAGCAATTGAAAATACTGACTACGACGCGGGATAAATGACAGATATAAGATATACCGCTACAAACAAGCATTGTAAAATTCACAAAACGCACCGGCATGGTTTCTAATAAGGCTGAAACAGACTCTTTCCGCAGTCAGGAAATCGCATGCGAGAGCCTATTCAAATTGATTAAATCACGCTCGCATCAATCGTACGCACCTCCCGCATGCGTTTGATGCGGGAAGGATTGTAATGTATTTGAATAGGCTCTCGCATACGATTTCCTGACTGCGGAAAATCTGTTTCAGCCTTGCCCATTTTATTTGCTTGCCACAATCCAGAAATGGCTATATTGCGATGCATTGTTGCTGATTGGGGTAAATAGATGACGAAGACATTGAAAACAGTATTTTTTTTGCAATGGGTGAATTTATTGAGCTAGGTAGCTTTGCTTGCAAATGCTGAAGTATTGTTTTTTCAACGGTTCTCCATCCAATCATATACCTACTCCCAAAGCACGTTACTGACGTTAATACGTTTCTGCTTACCTAAATAATAGAGTAGTACCGCCGAAACTGGAATATTAAATGCATTATCTATACAAACGGAACTCATACTCATAACCAGGTGACAACCAAAGTTGGGACGTTTTACCATACCTGTAATTTCACGATCACGAATATCGTGTTAGTTTTGATCAGAGATGATGTCTTTAAGCATTTAGACCAGGTCGGGTCAGGTCAGGTCAGGTCAACCGGTAGGGGTTGTGACGGGTATTCGTAATACGTGTCAACCGCCTCTGACAGCTTCGTAACATGTTACGAAGGCACCAGAACTACTTCGTAAATGTTAAAATGATTGCTAAATTCGAATTCAGCTCAAAAAACTAGGCTAGAAACATGTAAAACTCGAAAAGGTGAGCCGAGGTCACCCGAGGTCACCAAAGGTCAATGACCTGACCTGACCTTCAGGTGACCTTGACACCCACCCTAATGTATGGGAGCAACATCAAATCACATGTTTGAGCGTTTGAAACCACGAAAAGCTTGCAAACGCGCGGCTAATGCGAGCCGACATACGCCGAATCGCGATTCCAGCCAAACATGGTCTCGGAAAAGAGGTCACAGGTCAAAGGTCATTTGGGCCAGGGTCATGAAATTTTCAGGGTAGGTGTAAAATTGATCAATGCGAGGGTACTGAAAGTTTCGTCGCGATCGGCCGCTTTTTACGCGAGTTATTCGCGAAAAACCTCATCACCCCCCCCCCCCCCCCTGTGCCGGCGAAAGATCCGCAGACCGCAATCATAAAATATGGCTCACAGCAGGGCTGAACTGCATGAAATACGCAAGCATGACCGGTTATTCAGGCTTGCTCAGCGCCACGACTCAGAAAGACATTCAGTTCAGTTCGCCGCCGATGATGACAGCATGGTCGGGTGGTTCATTCCGCGACAGGGTCCGGCTGCTTTGTGCGGCTCGGCGGGGCGGGAGGGGGGAGGCAGGCGACGCGTCTGACAGGCGACACTTGAGCGTCCCGGGAATCAGCTGTCACCGTGCGGCGCGGCGGGCCGTCCCTCCGACCAGGCCCATGTCGTCCCCTATCTCTCTGCGTGTCCACTAACACGAATGACGTCACGCATGTGGGCGGAGCTATGGGCGGAGCCTAACGCACGCGGCAGTCCAAGCCGCCATATTTGAATTTATATTTTAATAGAATCTTGCCGATATTTTGGGTGAAGTCAATTTATATGGATAGCTTGGTGACAGTTTAGCTATACGAATAATAATTTATTATGGATGTGCGTATATTCAGCTTGGAATTGCAATTAAAGTTCCGCACCGCATAGATTCGAACTCGGGACCTTTGGAATACTGCGCGGGCACGCTAACCACTACACTACCGCGACCGCGCGGCGGCCGGCGGCAGGGAGGCTGCGGAGACATGGGGGGACATTTTACGCTTTTGTGAAAAAAACAAAAGATTTAGCGAAAAACACGTAATAGATAACTTGCAGAAAATTGTCTGCTCTTTCAGATAAGATACTTAGGTTTGATATATCTTGTGCAGACTTCATTCTACAGTGCTTCGAAAATCGCTCATTTACATGGGGATTGAACGGGGCTTCGAGACTTGACTCCAAATGACGTCACGAGCTGACGTCACGAAAAGGTAGAATCGCCGGACGACCCTACCTGGTATATAGGGCCTTGCCTCCGACCCTTCCCATTGTTACCTGGGGGGACCATCAAAGCGTCCAAGACCGCAGCATCCAAAGTACGCAACATCCAAAACCGCAGCGTCCAAAGTACGCAACGTCCAAAATACGTCCAAAATCGGGTATATAGGGAGCATTCACAACGTCCAAAACCGAAACATCCAAAACCGCAACATCCAAAACGTATCATCCAAAAACGCAACATCCAAGGACGCATCATCCAAAGTACGCAAAATCCAAAGTACGCAACATCCAAAGTACGCAACATCCAAAACCGTTAGGTTAGGTTAGGTTAGGCTAGGTTAGGTTAGGTTAGGTTTCCTTATGCCCGGTAGGCATAAATCAGTAGGTTAGGTTAGGTTAGGTTAGGTTAGGTTAAGTTAGGTTAGGTTAGGTTAGGTTAGGTTAAGTTAGGTTAGGTTAGGTTAGGTTAGGTTAAGTTAGGTTAGGTTAGGTTTCCTTATCCCCGGTAGGCAAAAATCAGTAGGTTAGGTTAGGTTAGGTTAGGTTAGGGATAGTCAAAAATCAGTAGGTTAGGTTAGGTTCGGTTAGGTTAGGTTAGGTTAGGTTAGGTTAGGTTGGTTTTGGATGTTGCGTGCCTTGGATGTCGTGGTCTTGGACGTTGTGGTTTTGGAGGTTACGTACTTTGGATGTTGCGTCTTTGGATGTTGCGTTTTTTGGATGATACGTTTTTGGACGGTGCGGTTTTGGATGTTTCGGTTTTGGACTTTGTGAATGCCCCCTATAAACCCGATTTTGGACGTATTTTGGACGTTGCGTACTTTGGACGCTGCGGTTTTGGATGTTGCGTACTTTGGATGCTGCGGTTTTGGACGCTTTGATACGGACCCGTTCTGACTGGGCGCCGGCCGCCGGTCCTCCGGAAGGGTCACTTTGGTATGCGAACTCTTCACCGCACTTGCCCACTGTCAGAGAGTGTACTGAGGTACAGTAGTTTCTAACAGCTCGTTCGATTGGTCTGCCTGCTCAGCCAATCATATTCTGGCAGTCTTGGACCTTGGGACCCAACGTCGCTATGGTACTTCCGTATAGCCTGAGGCACCTGGGTACTTATGAATCTTGGGTCCCGTTGGATTCTGGGTCCGACTGTACTTGGGTACATTTGATACACACCCAACAAAGAGCGGCCTTGCGAAATTTTGCGGGATTGAGGATTTCTACAAGATTTCGGTGATAGGCATTGGTTGTCGATATACGATGGATTTTTGGTGAAGAACTCGACTGAAATTGAAACAAATTGAAGATTTGCTTGTCTAAGGCAGCAAGATAATTCCGATCAAATTAAGGTAAGGTAAGGTAAGGTAAGATTTATAAACATCGCCAAATTTATCATATGCAATTGGAGCTTGTTTCAGTTTTTTTTATAGCAGTGTCATGATACAATTTTCTTTCAATGGTAGATTCGTCATGGTACAGTACAATTTAAATGGTAATTTCGAGTAATTTATGTCATTGAATTGAAACTGCAAGTACATCCCACAAAAGAGCTTATCCTCTTCAATTTTCAGTCTTGATCTGACTGATTAGTGATTTGTCAAGAGTGCGAAAAGTGAGGTGACAAGAGAGCTACAGGTTTTTCAAGATTTAAGTGTTCTTGAATAGCAGGTTGTACAACATTGTGCTGTGACATAACCACTGGGCCTTGTGCCCCCTGTGACAGAGCCCCTGCATCAGCTGGTCTGACACGGCTGGGCTCGCAAGTCGCAAAGAACGTCTTGGTGCTCTTAATTATGATTGATGATTGTGATGTGAAAGGAGGGTACCTACATAGCAAAATACATTTGTATGTAATTTCTTGCCACAGTACCCACCTGTATGTACATTTTTGTTGTCTTTGTGTGAAAAATGAATATATTTTAAGGAAAATTAAGGCATTTCTGTTTGAAGCATGCAGAAATTCATGTGTGATGCTGTCCCGGCAACTCATGTGGAACAGAACAGGCTGCAGAGTGCCAGATCGTGCTTGAACAGAGAGAATCATCAGCTATCTACATATGCGCATGCTTTGAAGTTCCCTGCCTTTTCCCACATTCTACTTGCTAGTTGTGAAAAGGATCGGACAAGGCGAGGTACTCATGCTCATGGTGCCACCATGTGCAATTACTGACTGGTGAATTCGGTGGCTAAAATCATTAACGCTATATCAGTAGGCGGAACTATGGTCAAGCGTACCCATTTTCGGGAACGCATTATCGTTCCCATGTTTGGGAACGATAAACCCAAATATGGGAACGCCATGTAGGCATTATTTAAAACACGAAAAAGAACCGTTAAATGACGTCCAAAAAATATAAAACGATCGTGAACCGCCTGATATTTGTCTCAATATTGTTGGGAAAGAGTTTGATATTGTAAGGCCCATCGTAGTTTCAAATCGTTCCCCTATTTCTAAAGCAGTCCATCATCCGGGCCGCGAGCCCAAATTTGGGAACGCTCTCGTACACTGGCGCTGGAAGCGTTCCTTATTATGGGAACGGCGTACCCAAAATTGGGAACGATTTCACCGACGCCTTTCAGGGGCTCTTTTCATTAACAAGCATTACGTCCAACGCCGCAAATTATTGTTAACGCAACCATAGAGATCTTATAATATAGAGATGCCCATACAATGTTAAAACACTCAGTTTCGCACCGTTTCTTGGGCGTTTTTTAAGTAACTTTTTTGAGCGCAGGTAGCTCGTGAGGCTCTTGAACACAGACTGCCTCGAGAAGAAAGTAAAAACATAGATTGATGACATGCAGATATATTTGACGAGTGTAGATACAGCCCACAGCTGAAGTAATGTGCGGTTTTACCAATCTCAACGGATGGCTTTGACTGACGACTTATAAATGCGGAGTGATCGGAGTCCGCACTGAAACGTCAGTTCTGTAATCATACCAGTCAGCACTTGGTGGGGGTTTTGTAGGAGCCCCGAGCTTACGGGCACCAGCCGCCGCCGCGGGGACCATTGGCACGCGGCGGTGGGCTCCTCCCCCAACTCCTTGGACACTGATTTTCTCTTGGTTTTTCTTGGTTTCTCTTGGTTTCTCTCGTGGTTTCATCGTAATTGTTTTTGTTTCCATTGTTCTTGTTGCGCCGTGATTTCGTCTATGTTTGCGAGCGCGCGCGTTTGCGTCCCTCCGGCGGCGGCGGCGGCAATCGGCACCTGCCCATCCCTCTCGCGGTTCTCGACAGGGATCCCTCTTAAAGGTTGAGGCCCACTCGAGACACATAGCTCCACAAACACACTTACACATTAGCGATATAACGTAACGTAATATCAAAGCAAAGGGATTTTTCCTGTGCAATTTGGCAAAAGCGCACAGGTTTTGCCCTCTAAGATAGGCACCAGGTTTTTCTAGTTAGGACTTTCCTGGTGGAACTCACAACACAACAACAGCACACATTACAACACTACCACATTTCAGCATCAAGATTCAGCAGCAAGAAATGTAAGTACTCAAAATCCCTCTCGGCACTGCCACTCTGGCACCCTTTCTGGCTTTCCCTTGCACTTGCTTCCACCGGACGTCACATGAGCCGGGCTAACGTAAACTTTGTTCTTAATATTGCCTTGGGCCGGAATAACATAGCCGGCATTAAAGTAAAGTAAAACGGAAGATCTGGCTAATTGCCAGCTAGTAACTTCCCCCTACCCCGACCAGGGCCTCGGCCTGTCGGGAGCAAAATTCAAAAAAAAAAAAATAGAAGACGTCAATAGATAGACTTGCAGCTGCAAGGGTGACGATACATGTAAGCTACATTCAAAGTTTCATTGTAGTCTGGCTAAGCGTTCCTAAGCTTCAGAAGCAGAACATACCGCAAGTAGTAAATTAATATATTAAAAGAGACAATTATTTAAAACCGGACCGGTTTCGTCTAAACAAACTTCTTCAGCGCTCTTTTTTAAGCGCCGAAGAAGTCGTTTTAGACAAAACCGGTCAGCTGTTATGTAATTGTCTTTTTTGATATATTTACTTACTATTTGCTCTCTTAGGTACGAATGACATCATGGTTAACACTGATTCACCGGAGGCGCCAAGGTGATATGATAACAATGTACCTATAAGATGATGTCTAAGAAAATGGGCCCAACCAACCGCTTCAGCCATTCAGGTCAAGATAAGAGACCAGAGGGCACAGCCTTCGAATATGCAAGGAAAAGGCTGTAACCAGAGAAAGACGTAACTGACGCTGATGGCTTTTAGGGACTGGAATGCTCTTCCAGAAAGAGTGGTTACTGCCCCAACCCTCAATGGATTCTAGAAAGAAATCGCTTTTGAAAGAAAGAACCAGCTTTGGGCAACAAAACAGTTCAAGCAATGAATAAGCTTGCTTGATGTGTCGTCAAAACCAGTCACTAAGTTCAAAAACATCTAAAGAAGGAATATCGTGAAGGAAAAGTAAATGTGAAGTGAGGAAGTCACAGACCCTTTGAAAGGGGCCTCTTTCCATGGACAGCTTCAACTTCAACTTCAATTAACCCTCGCCTGCACATGTCATTTTCCACACATGGGGGAAATGACCCCCCCCCCACACACACACATGGGGGAGGGGGGGGGGGGTTGCCACCCCCACGCCATTTCGTTCCTGTTGAAGATAGAGCTTTGAGCTTTGAGCTTTGCTTTCAGCTTTGAGCCTCGCGGAAAAACCAACGTGTGCGCCGTTACGAGAGGCAGCGATTGGTACTCAATTCTAAGGTCTCAGGTCAACCGGTGACCTATGAGGTCAGCTCAAGTGGCCCAGGTCATTTTTCTGTATCTTCAAAGCTGTAGGCCTGACAGCTCTTCTCGCGAAGGTCTTTTTTCGGTCGAAAATGACAGAACATGACGTCATTCTGACGTCATTTGTGGCCAACCTATCATAGCCTCTGAAAACGTTTTTTGTCACAATGTGTAAAATGTGTAAAAAATGCCCGGAGGGGTCCTGAAAGATTGGTGGCGATATCCCCAGCCGTTTCGGAGATATCGACGGAAAAGGACGGGGGGGCCGTTTCGGCTCCCCTACGGGACGCGGGTTAACCCGAGCCGTGCTAGTGGCCTGAACTTTCCGCCGAGTGCTGGGGGGGGGGGCGTGAAAACGCCCCCCCCCCCGTCTGACTCGGCTCCTGGGTCACGTAGCGACACGCGGTAAGCGACAATCGAAAGAGCGTCAAAAATAAGGAAACAAACACTGGTTATTTTTAAGGTCAGGTCAAAGATCTGGTCCCCAGAAGGTCATCGAAGGTCAAATTTAGTCTATTTCAATAGTTTTGGGAACTGCCAACGGCTAACTCGGAAAACAATAGAGCTACAGCGCCGTGGAAAAGTGTATTCGATAGCCCTTTTATAGACCTTTCTTAAGAGTGTTTCCGATTTGATCTCAGGTCAACGGTTTAGCCTCCAGAGGGCAAAACTGTTAAAAATAGCCGTTTTCCCGAAAAAAATGTTTTTTTCGGCAATAACTTTTGATTCAAGAGACCCACGACATTACTTTTGCCAGCTTCGTGTTCCTCTCGTCAAGACGCGTCGAATGAACTTGTTGACTTTGAACTTGTTGAACTTGTGAAATGACCTTTCAAGGTGACCTTGAAAGGTCATTTCAAAAATTTGACCTCAGGTCAAAGTCTGACCGAAAAGTGTCATGTTGCATATCAGTCGATCCGTATCGTCGTGCTGAATACATCTGACGTGTTGTCACTGCTCTAGCACGTCTCTTTCTAAAGTTATAGCAAAAAAAAAAACTGCTGGCGACCGTTCATGACCATAGGTTTAGTTACCTCAGGGGCATACAGAGGGGTCACAGGTGCATTTTCGGATTCAGTGTGTCATGTTTACCAATGAACTGATGTTTGAGAGCGTTTTGAACGACATTCGTCCAAAACATGCGCATTTCAATTTTCTCCCATTGACTTTATAATAAAGAGGTCGCAAAATTGACCTGATCTTAGGTCACAGATATCAAAAATCCGAGATATACATTTTATACATACTGTTACTCATATAATCGCTGAAAGTTTCAAAATGATTGTTCAGTCGATGTAGCTATAGCGAGCCTTTCAACTTTTTCTGAGGTAAGGTCACTTGACGTGACCTGGTGACCTGACCTTGAACGACCCGGGTCTGAAATATTCACATGTGCGGAAATGATGTATGAACAGGTGTACCTAAAACGGCGGCGATGCGCGCCGCCGTTTTCGAGATATTCGCGAAAAACCTGAGGGGGGGGGGGCGTAAAAATGCCCCCAGCACGGCGTGGGTTAATTTGAGATCTCTACGTATTGCCTACGGTTTTGATCTCGTTTTGACCTCTCTACGGTTTTGCCTTTTACCTTGATCTCTGACCTCGAAAATTGCCATGATGTCAACAATTTTAGGTGTTTTGCATCGTCTCGTAAGGACCTTTCTTTTAAGACCGCTTTTGTTTCCGTTGCTCCCTTATTTACGGAGTTTTTTTTTTTTCGGTTGAACGGTTTATTTTCGTGCCACACCGCAACATACATTGTTCCTCTCCAATGCGCAACAACACAACAAAGACGCCAAACACAGAACACTGACCCGTATCCTTCCATATTGGCGCTCTGACCTACCCAATGGACGACACAGGCGAACACTATATAAACAAGAAAACAAAACAAAAAGCGAGCATTTGGTATGAAGTTTTTTTCACTGTTGCACCAAAATCCATAGGTAGGTATTGTTTGGAGGTTGAGCTGCAAAACAGTTTACAATAATATTGAAACATATTGAAACAGGGCACCCGCTCGCACACAGCGCACGCCCGCCCCAGCCACCAGCGCCTACACCGGCGCCCGCGCGCGCCAAGAAGAGCGCGCGGCCGCGCCCGCGCATGCACAAATGCTGTATGATTGGGTGCAGTATGTTTGAGTTTGTGAGCGTGCGCGTGTGTGTCTTGCATATACATTATTCATACACTTATAAGACAGTTAAACTGTACCACAATGCATGTTCACGAGCCAATGCATGGTTAAAATGAATAAAAAGTATCTAAAGCCCGCCTGGCCAGGACGGGACGGTGTCTTAACCCATATGACAACCGTCCCGGCCCCGGGGAGGTCTAGAAGATGCCTCCCCGACCGGGGAGGGCTAGGGGATACCGCCCCGGTGTACCTCCAGGCGGGCCGGCCAGCCCCCACCCGCACCGCCCGGCGACCGACTCATCCCGTCGGGCGGTGCTCCCTAGCCACCGACCGGGAGTGCGAGACGTCATCCAGACCGGCTGGCGTCTCGCACGCCCGGCCAGCCGACCGACCCACAGGGGCCGGTCCCGGGTTGGCCCGGATGGGTCATAGGGGTGGGGGCCTCGGTAAAAACGACGCGAATTAAAAAAGAAAAGAAAAAAGTGTGGACGTGTGTGTGTGTGGGGTGTGTGTGGGGGTGTGTGTGGGTGTGTGTGGGTGTGTGTGTGGGGGGGGCGTGTGTGTGTGTGTGTGTCGCGCGCTTTCCTGTTTTCATGTCGTGATTTATTGTGCCTGCGGCTTCCGGGACGCTGCTGACACCTATCCGTCGCAAGTTCAGAGAATGTACGCTTCCTATTTGAGGATTTGTTCGAGTGCTCCCCATTTAGTTTGGAATTCGTTTAGTTTGTTTTTAGATTTGAATAAAATATACTCTTTTTGTGCTTCGATCCTCAATACGTTTAGCATAACGTTCAAGGTAGGTTTACTTTTATTCAATCGTGCTTTGTGTGTGACATATTTACAAAGCGTAATAATGAGAACTTCAATGTCATCTGCATCGTTTAGCAAGAACCACATTGTTTTGTTTATTGTCAATGTTTTGTTGTACTTTTGCCTAATATGTGACAGGACTTCTTTTATGAAAATTTTCACTTTAGGACACTCCCAGAAAAGATGTATAATTGTCTCAATAGATTCTTCACAAAAGGAACATTGGTTGGAAGGTTCTATTTGCATAACGTGGAGCAATTTATTTGTTGGGAACGTACGCATAACTATTCTGTAGTGAAAGAATACAAAATATGTAGACAAAGCTGCATCAATCAGTTTCCTTGATGTTCCCATAATATAGTTTCCAATGTCATTCTTCCATTTTTCCTCGATTCTTTTGTTAGTTGTTGTGTGTTTTGCTGCCAGGGATTTTACAAAAATATTGTAAGAATACTTCGAAAACTTATTTTCGTTCATCACCGCGTTTATTTTGAACGGTATGTTCGGACTTTCGAAATTATTTGGGCTGTTGCGCAAACACAGTGGAAGGCTGCGTACTAGTGTCTCATAACACAGGAATGTCATCTGGATGCCATAATTATTTTCGATTTCCTCTTTTTTGTATACATTTCCTGTCTTTTTATCGAACAAATCGCCAATAAACCTGAGACCTTTTCTATCCCATTCTTTGACAACAGTCTTCGAAAATTTCGTATGATCAGAGCACCAAATTGTCTCCGATAAAATTTCCTCACTACTGTGTTTACAGTCTACAGAAAATCTCATGAGTGCATCAATAAGGTCCCTATAGAAGCCATTAGTCACTTTGGATTTGACTAGAGCAAGCTTCGCTTTACCATAAGTAAGAAGCTTTCTAACATCAGGTAATTCTTTGTACGCTAACTGTGTCCAGTCAGCTTCAGATGTCATCAGGCGTTTCAGCCATGTTAGTTTCATCGAATCAATGAAGGCTTTCACGTCTACCATTTTTAATCCGTCCTGTTCGTACGTTTGTACCAATTTAGTGCGTTTGATTTTATCACCTTTGTTTTGCCATATAAAGTTAAATAATAAACTCTCAATTAGTTTTATTTCTTCTTTATCAGGGTTTGGCAATGTAATGAACAGGTGAACAATCTTTGAGAGTAGTAAAGTTTTAATGATGCATATTTTTCCCACGGGAGTCAGATTTCGTCTTTTCCATTGTGCAATATCTCGACGAATGCTATCAATTTTTTCTCTCAAATTTCGTCTAGTGGTTTCGTTAGTATTAGCGCTGAGGTAAATTCCCAGAATTTTAAGTTCGTCGACTACTTTGACTCTTACATCGAAAGGTATTTGATTTCCTCCAAGAGAGCCTATTGGTAAGCATGACGTCTTATCTACGTTCACCTTCAGCCCGGATAGCTCGGCAAATGTAGTAAGGTCGTCTAGTGCTCCTGCTACCGAAGCGTTTGAGCCGTCTAATAACAAAATAGTGTCATCTGCATATTGTGAAATACGTATCTGTTTAGTTGGCGATATATTGATTCCTTGAATTTTCTGGGATTTGTTTATTAGACCTGTCAAAACTTCTACCGCTATATTAAACAAATACCCCGAAGATGGATCGCCTTGTCTAATTCCTTGCTCTATTGCCATCTTGGACCCTAAGTGTCCGTTTATCATCATTCGTGAGTAATTTTTCGGATTCAAATACATTAAGTCTATCATTTTTAAGAACTGATCACCAAAATTCATGTTCCTTAGTACAGATCTTAGATAATTCCATGATACTGATTCGAAAGCCGATTCGAAATCAGCAGCTAAAACTATTGCCTTCATCTTTTTCTCTTTTACATATTCTATTGTGTCGAATAATAAACGAGTATTTTCACCTAAAAACCTTCCAGAAATATATGCCGTTTGGGAGGGGCTAATTATCTGGTTGATTACACTTCTGAATCTATTTGCTATTGCGGAGGACACTATTTTATAGTCAACATTCAATAACGTTATAGGCCGCCATCCTTTTAGTGAGTGCGGGGATTTACCTTGTTTGGGTATCATTTTAACGATGCCTTCCCGGTGTGATGGGAAATTTTGATTTTGTTTGAGCGATGCAACAAAGGCTCTGTGTAAGAACGGTCCAATTTCATTCCAAAAAGTTCTGAAGAATTCAGCTGGGAAACCATTTGCTCCTGGGGTTTTTCCTTTCTTCATTCTTTGTAAAGCTAATGTTAATTCATCCATGGTAAGGTCAGAATTTAATCTCTCTATGTCGGCTTGCATTAATTTTTTCGTTATATTAGCTTTAATCATACTCTTATTTATTGTATTCGTGTTACTGTCCCTATATTTTGCTTGTAAGTTCTTGGTGAATTCAGTCATAATAGTTTTTGTTTGGGTAATTATACGATCTCCCTCTTTGATGTATTGTATACATTTGGATTGTCCATTTCTCTTCTCAAGAGACAGAAAGTATTTTGAGCTTCTTTCGCCTTCTTCGTGCCATGCGACACGGGATCGAATAATAAGTCCTTCTATTATAGGTTTCCTCAATTCCTCTAATTCACTTTTCGCGAGTTCTAAATTCTCTAAGTCTTGTTCAAGTCCGGATTCATTAAATTTTTCATGTGCGGTAATAATTTTTTGTTTTAGATGTTCTTCTTCTGATCTTATGCGCTTAGCATGTTGTTTGGAAAATTTCAGACTTTCTCCTCGCAACATCATCAAGAGTGTTTCGTAAAATAAGCATTCCCCAATGGTAAGCTGAATGTATGGGTAACTATGATGGTCGCTATAAACGTGTTCCTGATACACAGGAGCTGCATATTGTTTCAAGATTTCTACGATACATGTTTTCATTTTTTGAATATACGTTTCGCTCGTCAAGTGTGATGTATTCAACATCCATAAACCATTGCCTTTTGCTTCATTCTGTACGTTAATTGTGATTGTTATTGCATTGTGGTCCGTCTTATACCCAGGTAGGATCTTTGCATCTGTAATCACATTTGCTGTGTGACTTGTGACGAAGAACATGTCTAGACGCCCGCTCTGGAAGGGGTTTTTACGTGTCCATGTGTACATTCGTTTGTTCGGATTAAGCTGTCTCCATATATCTATCATGTTAAAATTATTTGCAAGTTGTATGAAGTTTTTTCTTGCATTTACATTATTTTCTGTCTTATAATTTAGACAGTCTTTTTCCGGGTCGACTACAAAATTCATATCACCGGCGAGGATGATGTGATCTACTTCAATGTTTTCTAAATGTTCGAATACTTCGGTGAAGAATGTTGGGTTATCTCTATTTGGACCATACAAACAAATGAACGCGAATACGTAAGTTTGTATTTTACAAATGACTATGACATAATTTCCACACTTTGAATGTATGTTTTTTATCATGCTGTACGACGTACTTCTGTCAATCAATATGCAGGTGCCTCTGCTGCGTGCAGACAAACATGAATGATAGGCGGTTCCGCTCCATAGGCTATTGAAAAATGGCAGCGTTTGTTCTATCATATGCGTATCCTGCAGAAACACGATGTTAAATTTGTAATTCCGGATGTAGTGAAGTACATCACGCCTTTTGGCCTGTTGACTCAAACCGCGACAGTTCATTGAAAATATAGTTAACTTACTGATGCCTTGGTTTCTGATTTTTCAACCTTCTTTAAGTTGACCTGGATACATTCACTTTTCAACTCCTCAAACCACACGCTCGTTTTTAAACATACGCAATTGTGACTGGCCCTTATTTACGGAGTTAGACAGGGGGCGAAATACGCCCCCCCCCCCCGGCTGCGGTGGTTGGGATTACCCCCGGGCCCGACCGGGTTAATCAACGGTAAATTGCACCTGAAAACCTATGAACACACCCGAGTACCGGGAGCCGAATATAAAAATCAAGCAACGAACTTAGGAACATACACAGCGCTACTTCAATGCTATCCCAACGTCAACTTCAATTCCAATCCACATATCCTGGGATGTGTCCGACGTGTCCCAAAAAAAATAAGAAATCATCACAACAAAAACGCTTATAGTGGACTGATGTGATCCTTTTTTCATACACTTCATATATGTAATCAAGAAATACGAATTATTATCATTTATTTTCTTTTAAGAAGAGGGTAAAAACACAAATCACGATATTCAAAAAGCGTAATTTCTTGCTTAGGAAACGCCCAAGAAACGTTAGGTTTTTTAGTACCAGGGCATCTCTATATTATAAGATCTCTATGAACGCAACAATCATCAGATGACCTTTCCGGCAAGACCGTCGCATGTTTCGCCCGGTCTTCTGCGCTTTTATTCCCGTCGATCTCGCAGCGGGCACGCCCCCCTCTGCAGGATTACGTAATTCACAACGCTCAGCGATGTTCAACAAGGTCTTCCATACCTATATCCACCGTCCGCGCCGAGGGTGGAGACATGTCAAGCACCTGTCCGTTTATCACCGATAGTTGACGAGCACAAGGAAGTATCCAAAAATGGGAACGCTGAATATGTTACACCCTCAAAACACCTAGTCCCAATGAAAATCTAGTTTTTTCCTTTCTTGATGAGTGTAAGTGGCAAAAGGCCTGGTAGGATGGGCACGAGGAATGATCGAAATCAGCATAAAAATTATAAATAAGCCACACAGAGCGACCTATATAAGAGAAATTCCTCCAAAACGATCACGCTTAGAAACACGGAAGACAAAAACCACGCTCATGACGCTCCTTATAAAACAGCTCTAAACAGCTAGCATCCAAATAAAATATGTCTTTCTGGGATGATAAAATACAGCTGAATAATTTTAAACCACTGAAACTGAGTTTACAACAGAAGTTCGGTAAAATCACTGACGTTCCATGCGGTCGTGCGCCCCGACACCAAATGTCACCAATATTACCCCCGGACTGTTCGCGTGTTCGCTTGCATATGTCAGCATCTGGTGTCGCTAGTATGAAACTTCATAACCAGGCGAAAATTATTATACTTGACCTCAAAATGTAAAAAACGCTTCATTTTCCTTAAAATTGCAAGTTAAATGTAGTATAACCCATGTTTTCACCATTCCATCATTTCAAAAAATCATTAAAAATATCATTCGACGGTCAATTTCCTTGTGCAACGGTCAGATTAAAGATAATTTTATAGAGACTTAGTAGATACTTAAATAAGCGTGCACTTTTTTGAGACGTGATGCACTAATGAATTTTAGTGGGCGAACGGCCGAAAAATTACCTTCCGTTCCCAAAAATGGGAACGTTCCTATATTTGGGTACTCATGACCATAGTTCCGCCTACTGCTATGGATAATTATTCTGCTCTTATGTTCAGTATGTTGATATCAGAAACTCACCAAGGTAACCTGCCCTGTGGCATTTCTTAGTTCAAAAATGTAAGCATTACACTCATCAGTCATGTAACTTGTATTTACATCCATGAACAAACAATGTGCAAAGGGGCTACCCAACAAGCATTACTGTCTACAGCGTAGCGCGTACCGCCTCCGCAAGGGGCGCGCCCCTCTACAATGGGCATGCGCGAACCCCTTCTCTGCAATGGGCGCGCCGGCGAACGTACGCGAGCGATCACGGGTCGCCACCACCAGCTGGCGACTGACGGCGCAAGGCCATAAAACTACGACGGCGGGCCCGGCAGCAGCGCGCGGTGTGTGTGTGGGGGGGGGGGGGGGCGTTGGACACGGGATGGACGCACAGTCGCGCACCACGACCGACGGCGACATCACCTGCTGCGTCTGGCTCGGCGAGCGCAGCTGGGAGCCGGCTGGAACAGACAGAGCGGGGTCAGCCGGCGGAGAGACCCGGGGGACGGGAGAGAGACACGGGCCAACAAACTGGGAGAGATTCGAACGCCCGCACGACAGCAAGGAGCAAACATGCCCGTTATATTCACGTGTCGATTGTCATGACGTCAGTCTTGAGCACAAGCTGACTTCATCCCTACATCCCGTTTTACTTATAATCATAATTGAGGTCCTGGATCGGTACACCGGCTCAGTCACCTGTTGACGGCGGCGCACAGCGTGACCTACCCGCCCTACAGCCGGCCCCAGCAGGGTGAGTAGTGAGTACCAATACCCGCCCCCATGCCAATGCCAAAATCACTAGCACTGAGAGTTTTATGGAAAAGCCCTCCTCAGTGGCCGGTATGAGCTGGCCGTGCGGCGGCCGCGACTGACCTGCGGCCGCTGAAGGTCTGGTGAGTCGGACGGGCACCTCCGGCACTGTCGGCAGGGCGGCCGATTTGAGCGCAGCGCTGTCCAGTCGGACTGACGGCAGCACAGAGACCAGCTGTTCGTGCAGGCAGTACCGGTGGCCCGAGTCGCTGCTGCTGCGGACCCGGCCCGGTACCGGCGCCGGGTGGTGGCCGGCCGCGGCCGGGAGCGGGTCCGCCGTCCGCTCCGCGTCCCCGGCCGCCCCGCCGCCGCTCTCTGGACCGGCCGGAACGGTGACGGTGACCGCGCTGATCTGAAGGCGCACCTCCAGACGCTCCAGGGCCGGCAGCCAGGCCAAAGTCGGAGCGGCGGGCGGCGCCGGCGGAGTGGGGGAGACGGCCGCCGCAGCGGAGGTGTTGGGTGACACTGCGGGTAGGTTCCTCTCCGTGGTGTGGCTCCGTGCCGATCGCGAGGTACCCGAGTGTCCTTGCGGCCGGGGCACATCCATGGCGGCGGCGGCGGCGGCTCGGGCGGCTGGGGTAGTGGCGGCGGCGCCGGGCCACTCAGCTGCTGGCCAGCTGAGTGGCCAGGGACAGCCAGAGCAGCAGTTCCGGCTGCCAGCAGAGCAGGGCCGGCTCGGAGACGACCACCAGCAGCGGGCAGCTGTCCGCGGCGGCGGCAGCTGTCGGCAGCTGCAGCAGCGCCCGTACCGCCCGCTCGCCGCCGCCGCCGGGAGCCGGCGCGTCGGCCGCCTGGGGCGCGGCCAGCACGGGCCGGCCGTCCAGCTGACAGCGCACCGGGCGGCGCCGGCCCAGCACCAGCCGGTCTGACACAGCCGCACGTCCAGGTCGCACAGGTCCGTCTCTAGTGGCAGGTCCAGCTGCGAGCCGGCCGGCTCAGCGCCGGCGGTCCCCCGGTCGTCGGCGCAGTGCAGCCAGTCGGCGTGGCACACCTGCTCTGTGAGCGGGTGCTGGGAGCCGGCCCACAGGGCCGGCGCCAGCAGCGCCTTCCAGTAGACCGAGGCTGAGGAGAGAGAGGCGACCTGGTGCTCCTGGGCGGGCTGGCCGTCGGCCGCGGTCGAGACCAGCACCGCCTGGTCAGCCGTCACCTGCGATAGGGCGCACGGGGAAAAGGGATACAGTCAGGAGCCGCGGCTGTAGTTATTCATTTCCAATCGACAATAGGGCATTGGGGCAGTGTTCCCGCCACTTCTAATGAGTAGTAATGTCGAGCCTACCACAGTGTACTTCACAACTAGAAAACGCACTCAACAATAATCACACAACAAAGGCACACTCTCAGGGCCATTCTAACAAAACACCCGCGGTTATAATTAGCATTACTCGGTATAATGACTGACCGTGCATCGTGTGTGGACGTGGCAGTTGTAGAGCAGCGCAGCGGTCGGCCGGCGCCGCTCAAGCTGGGAGACACACCGGCACAGCCGGGACGGGTACATGGGCTGCTGCTCGTTCCACTGGATCGTCTGACAGCGCAGCTGGAGACGCACCTCACCGGCCTGAGGACGGGGGAAGACTGGGTGATACAACCGGGACAGACAAATAACACAGCTGCTGTAGACGTATATACCTCCCCGGCCTGGTGACCGCGGGCGGGTAATACGACCTCATAGAACAGCGATCAGCCGGATCATCGGAGCAAAAAAAAAGCACGCATCTCAGGAGCCCATCTCCTTGCAAGTCTGCGATCATATCTCAACGCCCAACTGCAGCAGCTCTTCAAACAATGCAGCTGATGCTGTCCTTTCGAACATCCCCGCTATGCATGGACCCACGCCGCCCAGCTCCCCGTTGGCGGCCACCACTGTCAGCCGCCGCCCCTTCCTCCGCTGCGCGGAGACCCACCTTTTCCAAGTCTCCATGGCCAGCCAACACGGTGACTCGCGGCTCCAGCACCGTCAGCTACAGGTCGCGAGCCGGGGTGTTGGCCTCCAGCGCCACCGCCTCTCCGTGCGGCACTGGGCCCGGGCGGGCCTCTCCGTCCGCTGCGGGAGAGGGCAGAGGGTAGAGGAGAAGGTCAGGGCGGGCCTCCCCGCCTGCAGCAGAACAGGGGGAAGGAGCGGTCAGGTGGGTCTCCCCGTCCGCTGCAGGAGAGGGCAGAGGGGCGTTAGTGGTAGTGGGCAGATGAAACGGAATGTTTATTTCAAAGATATACACTTTTTCACTAGTACGGCAACTATACTTCTCAGAGGTGAAAATCGCTGCTGGGACGCACTGCCGAAAAAGAAGGAACTTGCAAGTCACAAGCAGCGATGGGAACGACTCATGAAGAACAGTGCATCATGTTAAACAACTTCAAGCTAACTCTGAGCGCTACTCAGTACTCAGTTCACTACTCACCCTGCTGGGCCGGCTGTAGGGCGGGTAGGTCACGCTGTGCGCCGCCGTCATCAGGTGACTGAGCCGGCGTACCGATCCAGGACCAGGAGCCCAAGCAGGCCCTTGTCCAGTTTCTGCAGCAGCAGCGTGTGCCGTCACCGGCAGAGCTGTCGCTGCCAGACGACTGCCGTCAGCGCCCGGCGCACGCGCTATAAACACTGCGCCGCGGCGAGCGAGCACGGTGCGCTGCATCAGCTGGTAGCTGCTGAGCGCCGCCAACCCCAGCACAGCAACTGGCAGAGCGCCGCGCTACACGACCTGTCGGGGCGCGCGGGCGGGTCAGAGGGTGGGGGAGGGGGGGCCAACAGGGTCAATCACATCACCTCTCTCTGCAATGGGCGCGCGCGTGCGCACCGGCGATGGGCGCGCGCCGGCCGCCGCTGCCGATGGACGCGCGCCCACCGCCGGTGCCCGATGGGCACGCGCTGGCCGCCGGTGCCGATGTGCGCGCGCCCGCCGCCGGTGCCGATGGGATGGGCACGCACCGGCCGCCGGTGCCGATGGGCGCGCGCCCGCCGCCGGTGCCGATGGGATGGACGCACGCTCGCCGCCGGTGCCGATGGGATGGTCGCGCGCCTGCCGCCGGTGCCGATGGGCGCGCGCCGGCGCCGGTGCCGATGGGATGGTCGCGCGCCGGCCGCCGGTGCCGATGGGCGCGCGCCCGCCGCCGGTGCTGATGGGATGGGCGCGCTGGCCGCCGGTGCCGATGGACGCGCGCCCGCCGACGGTGCCCGATGGGCGCGCGCTGGCCGCCGGTGCCGATGGGATGGGCGCGCGCTCGCCGCCGGTGCCGATGGGATGGTCGCGCGCCGGCCGCCGGTGCCGATGGGCGCGCGCCCGCCGCCGGTGCTGATGGGATGGGCGCGCTGGCCGCCGGTGCCGATGGACGCGCGCCCGCCGACGGTGCCCGATGGGCGCGCGCTCGCCGCCGGTGCCGATGGGATGGTCGCGCGCCGGCCGCCGGTGCCGATGGGAT
This sequence comes from Amphibalanus amphitrite, assembly GCF_019059575.1. Classification (NCBI taxonomy): domain Eukaryota; kingdom Metazoa; phylum Arthropoda; class Thecostraca; order Balanomorpha; family Balanidae; genus Amphibalanus; species Amphibalanus amphitrite. Next base: position 80,502 of record NW_024883254.1, read on the forward strand.
GGGCGCGCACCGGCCGCCGGTGCCGATGGGCGCGCGCCCGCCGCCGGTGCCGATGGGATGGTCGCGCGCCGGCCGCCGGTGCCGATGGGCGCGCGCCGGCCGCCTATCAAGTTTACCTGTCCAGATGTACAGAAAGAATGTTTAGTCTGTCAAATACATGTACAGCTGGTATACCTACCCTGTAGCTGCAACTGTTTTGACCATGTGGCCCAGCAAAGTTATCTGGCCTAGGTAATGATTGTGATTCAGGGATGAATCCCTGGGAAGAAAATATAGATGATGGTGCTTCAGGAGACTGGAGATTGTCGTGAAGAAGCATTCCTTAATTAGTGTTAGTCACCATCCAAGCCATATGACCAAAACACACCACATCAATATTATCCCAAAATTATATTTAAAAACTTTATGGTTGGTTACACACAAGTTTTTTAGGTGACCACACTCAAACACGAGACTACTAGGGTGCCAACGTCACTTGTCAGGCTCAATGCACCAGCTGCTGTTCATACAATTTGCAAGACTCAACATCAGCTATCAGGTTCTACATCACATCAAGTGTTCAATGTAACAATGTTCGTGCCACTTTTACAAGTTGTGCTAAAAACCAGTTCAATTACAAAGGAAATGCCAAACCCACCTTCCACGACTGCTATTGACGGTACGGCATGTGGTGACGTTCTAGCCCGTTCTCCAAGCAAAAGATCTTGAGGGTTGAAGTGGCAGCTACACACAAGTGCTTCGTCAACCTGCTTGTCCGCCAAGCCATCTTCTAGGACAGCCACCCAACCAAGTCTCCTAAAAACAGCATGACTTTGTGATCAAAGGTCTGGGAAAATTGCAAGGCTTGCCATTCCAGTACAAGTAACAGATAACAAGTAACCACAGATAGTACATTGAGTACTTTAGTTATATGTGTAGATGAACTCCGAGTTGTAGGTTGTAGGTTGTAAGCTGAAGCATGTAGGTTGTAGGTTCGTGGGAGGCTGTAGTTTAGTAGGTTATTAGGTAATAGGTAATATTAGGACTTAGGTCAAGTTCGCTTGTTTTTTTTTCCTCGGACCACTCAGACTTCATCCACACAATTTACTCGTACGCCTTACTGTTTGATGTATGAGTAACACTTCAAACATTTGTGTGTTCAAACACTTCAAACACTTCAAACATTTGATCATTACATTTGTGCATGTTTGACATAAAAACATATATTAATACAATTTCGTAAAATATGCAACTGTTTTTCACTTAGTGCCTGCCCCGCAATCTCCAGCATTTCAAATTGGACTTACTTGACACGTTTTTCGGAACATGGAAGAAGTTGAGATCCGAGTTGAGATCCAAATGACAATCAGCCTTTGTTTTTCCACAACCCTTCACACTACACCGCCGATTTCGCACTTGGCGGGATGGCGCCATTCCGTCCAACTCATACAGCCTCAGAAATTACAACAACACACTCAACTAACGGAATATCCGTCAAACAAATCTTATTTACGACGACACGAGCCAATGCTAACAACCAAGGCTCTATAGAAAGGTAGGCTCAAGGGTAGGCTGCTCCGGCCGCGAGAAGTGGCAACATGTATCAGCGCCATCTATGGGCGGGATGCGTAGACCACACTAGCGTCATCTATGGGCAGCGGGAGAACTACTGATTCGTGACGTCACAGATCACTCTGCGCCCGTCGGCTGCAATGCAACTAACGCTAAAATGCGTTTACTCCCGGTCATTCAGCTCAGCTAGCAGCTCACATTTTCACCAGACAGATCAGTGAGGAAAAATGAACCGTTAGAATTAACATAACAATCGGTACAGGTAAACGTTCCGCCTTACCTACCTCTTAGATATAGGTAAGTTTCCACCCATCTACCGGACACAATGGGTCTGTTCCAGTCTCACTTCCTAACGCATCTAAACTCCTCCAAGATTGCTTCCCTGTTCAAGTGGCAGCTCTAGCCCCTACAAAGTCAAGGAGGGCCCTGCTCCAAGCTCCTCTATCTTGCTCTTGGAGTAGGTAATGCATTCGCCATAGCCCATCCGTGGCTGTTTCTCTTTCGCTATTTCAAAAGTTTATCGCAACTGGACCGTTTCTGATTCTAGATAGCATCGTAATTCACTAATGCGTACTGAATCGTGAAATGATAAATTTCATATTGTGTAATGTATACCTAATACCTATATAAAGCACTTGTAATATATAAAGCGCCTGAAACAGCGGTACAGACTACAGTACAGATGCAGGGCCGTTGCCTGGCCGTGCCAGCCAACATTTTTGTTTTGTTTTTTTGTTTTTATGTGCGCAGCGCTTGTATACAAACACCTTAAGAAACAGTGCTACTTAAAATACCTATCGTTAACTAGCCATATTTCTTAAACCAAACCTCGCCGGACCTATTGGTTTTCTTCATATACGCCCCGGCCGAGAGGGGAGGGGTTAGTTGTAAGTTGATAAGACTCGCCGTTTCGCCCCTGGTTGAGCTAGATTTTCGCGGAAAAGACAAACGTATGCGCCGTTACGAGACGCACTACGCAGCGATTAGTAGCTGATTTCAAGGCCTCAGGTTAACCGGTCACATCTGAGGTCCGGTCAAGTGGCCCAAGCTAAGTGTCAGTTTTTGGCAAACAACTTCGTCAGAAATGTTCACAGAGCCGCGATTTTGACAGCATCTTGTTTGCCTGGCTCAGGCACGTCGAATGGTATACATTTTGTTCGGTCGAGCTCAACCTAAAATGTTGACTTCGGGTGAAGGTCAGGTCAGAGCCCTTCAGGTCACCAAGTTGGTCGAAGGAGGTCATATCGCATATCATTCGATTCGACAGGTGTTCCCGAGTCCATTGGTGGGTTTCCGTACTCCGCTACGCTAGCTCAATTTGATCAAGAGCTATTGACGAAAAACTTATGACCTTATCGACGTCATAAATGACGTCACACAAGGTCAGCAATACAAAAGTGAAGCATCGGATCGTGTGCATGAAGTCACGATTCTGTGTGCTTGACATAGTTCTGGATCATTGCCGGCGCCATCCGGCGATGATCCATATTTACATATCGTATCCATATTTTCCCATCGACTTATAATGGCGAGGTCACGTCATGGTGAGGACTTGACCTCAGGTGACCCTTAGGAAAAATCCAAGACATACAAGCTGTAAGACCTCTCATGGATACTAGGTCCTGTAAGTTCATCTCCCTGTGAAAGCTCCTCGGCTCTTGTGCACTGTGAGAGCGCTGCGAAGTCACGACATTGTGGGGCCGTGCAGAGGTTCACTTATGACGTCATAGACCCGAAACTGACTTGACCCGAAAATGCAGTTGGTGTCAAAAGATCCGGCTTGAAGGAAAGACCAGGTAGGCCAAGTTTTGCCTCTCTATCGCCGGCGTGTTCCAAACTATCGCGAAAAACCCATGGGAGTGGGGGCGGCACCCGTCTCCCCCTTCGGCCGGTGAGGGTTAGATGGACGACATTGAAAACACATAAATTAAGGCAATAACATAAAAATCAAACACATAGGCAAGAAGTTGCTTGTGTCTTCCGGACGAACATCAGTTTGATCATTGATGTATGAGGCTTGTTTTCTATTCGTGGTAACTGCGATTCGGTACCTTATTCGTTCGGCACTGGTGTTAGCTCGACGTTCAAGACGCTCTAAATCGGACAAATGCGTTAACGAATGGAAAGTTGATGTCTAGCAGCCACGAGAACGACCTCAATTGTACCAAAATAAAGAAGAAGACCTTACGTGACACTCAAAGTAGGAAAAAACAGGTGCACAATATTCCCCTCCATTGACTATAACACTATCGGCCTTCGGGCAGAGTGATCTGTGACGTCACCATATTAGCTCCGCCCTATTTACAGCCGTCAGCCAATCAGCGCGCCGGCCGCTGTCCAACGGCCTTGAGCCAGCCTATTGCCAGTTTTTGATAGCGGAAAAGCACGGGAGCAGACCCCCCTGCTAACAACGCTTGCCAGTTGCGGAGTGGAGACGTCAGAGAGAAAAAAGTCTTTAGATTTCTCCAATTTCCCCACGTAACGTTGAACGGCCATTGCGGCCTTATCTGGTATGCGACGGCCTTATCTGGCATACAAAATATCTCTAGAAGTCTCTAGCTAGTGTTAAGCCTATGGACTTATAGGGAAATGTATCCGAGTACTTGGTACTGCCTCCTCCAGGTACTGGCTGGCAGACGGATCAACTTTGGAGGCCCACCATTTGGAAATTAGGCAATTTTGAGACGAATGACTTCGGATCGGGGCCTCAGCCACCTTCATCTACACGTTTCACTGAGTAACTCCGAAATTTCGGAAAAAACCCTGATAATACCTTTTTAACGAACCTGGGTCAAAAAAAAACTTTTCATACCTTAATTGAGAAACGCCATCTCTATCATGATAGACAGCTAGGAAGTTTTGCTGAGAACCTCTTACGTCAGATTGCATTATGTTTTCTATTATATTATAAGGATATTTGAGTACAAATACTGCGCGCTTTTTTCAATATCGATTATGTTCTGCTTCCTCAAAAACACCTAAAGCTGTGGGTATCTCATACTTAAATCCAATCAAATAGCAGAACGGGCACAGAAGGCTTCCGCTCGCAGGCATAAACGTAACAAATAAAACAAGCTTTTCGGCATTTGATTGCAACGCCCAACGCACAACAACGCAGAGGTGCGACGCCTATCGGTTCGGTCTTTGCACAACGCCTGTCAATAAAGTTGATGCGCCCTTTTTTCTTTTCAGAGGGCTTACACAAGATACTGATGCTGTAGGTGTGTTGGCCAACATTGTTAGAAAATAGAAGCCTGTTTACCTGTTTCTCGGTAAGATGGAACTTGCTCGCTCGTGCTACGTCTACTGCACCGATACCTATTTGAACATAGGTAGTCTGCTTTATTCATATTACTTCATATCACTTGATTTTTGGATTAGCTGAGCCAGAGTCCTGTAGTCTATTAAAGGGACCCTCCCACCTTCAAAAAAAGCTAATGATTTATTGGCATAAAAGTGATGTTGCTTGGTTCAGAAAGAGTGAAAACGAATATCTACCAAATTTCACCAAAAAATATTCACCGGTTTTCAGGATATTAGACTTTTGCTTTTGTTTACTTTTTGGATCCCTCCTGTTTCTAGCGACTTTATTTGGAAGCAATAATTTTGCAGCCTTGAAGTGCGGCAGACGTTGCGCGTAAAGCAGCTAGAGGTACCATCACGTGTTAACAATGGTTTTAGTCTAAGATTTAAAAATTGTTAGATATCCACTGACGTCACAAATTCTAAGGGGGCATCCCAATGCATTAGCCCTTTAGAATCCAAAAACTGCAAGCTTGAAATTCCATAACTCAGAATTAAAGCATTTTTCGATGTTGTGAGTGCCCAAACTGGTATTTGCAGGCCATGGCCACCAATTTGGCTATCTCAACTCAAAACTGATGTTAAGGTGGGATGGTCACTTTAATGTTATAGCACTTTAAGGCTCACCTCCCTGGGCTGGCTGTGCACTCCTGGCTCAACCTGGAGGAGATACAATTACCCCAAATGCGCCAAATGCCTTCCAGTTCCAACTGATAGTGCAGACAACAGGTCACCAGCAAAGCCCATAGTGACCACTTCTATACGTTTGGTGTAGTTGGTGGTTTACTGTATCCAAGAACCAGTCGAAGGAAGTCAAGAATCAGAAAAAAAAAACTAAGTCCCCAACCCCTTGGGGCTGGGACGAGTGACCAGCGGCCTTTGACGAACGATGAGTAACATTTCGCGGAATCGGCAGTATGGGGCGATCGACCTGGGGAATGAGACGAGAGACAGTGGCTAGGACAAATGGATGGCTGGCTGAACAAACGACAGACGGCTGGGATGCGTGGTTTGTCCTGGGACAGACGTTCTAGGACGAGGGACCGTCGGACGGGTCGAGCCGTCAGCCGAAGTCAAGTGGTATTGCGTGGTTCAGGCTATCGCTCGGAGTAGTTTTTTGAAAAGACAAATTCTCCATTCCTTCATTACAGTGATATTAGGTAATTGGTAATTAGAGCAGCCCCTCGGATAACCAAAAACGCAACGGAGATACCGGGAATTAATAAAGTTGTACCAGAAAACGAACTATCAATCAAACGGTATCTACCGTTCTTTTTAATCAAACAAGTCCTTTTAATAATTTTGTTTTAATTTAGCCCGTTAAACAAGTCCGATCTTCCCTTCCTGACAATCGTAACGACGTTGCAGAATGTAAGATAAGAGGATGGCTCATGTCACCGTATGGCCATTACCCCGTGAAGGCTTGTTCCAACTTCCATGCATGAATTTGAACGTAGAACTGAGCTGATTCATTCGTTGACATCTCTATGCATTTATAGGTGAATGGCCATGTCTAATAAAGGGAAACCAAGCGTCAGGGAAGCAGAGATCGAAAAATGTCGAGAAGAGGGAAATTGGAAAAGAATAATCGACTTGGCTGAGCAAGTGAAGCAGAGATCGCCTTCTTCAGGTAAGGCGTGTGCAAAATACGTGAAGCGGTTCGCATAGTACGTCTTGCTCCACATTTTACAAGAGATGACTACTTTATTTTGTAAATGGAGCTCTCGATTTTTATGTTTTGGTATTTAGTAGGTATGCGTTGTCGTAACTGCATTTCCCTATCCGTGTGTTTGTGCACGCAGAGCCACTGGCCACGTTCCTGATCTCCGAGGCTCGACTGGAAGCCTACCTGGAGGAGAACCCTCCCACCGAGGCGAACCACGAGCGGGCGCGTGCCGAGCTGCGCGCCGTGCAGCGGCAGCTCACCTCCGCCGCGTCGGCCGATCCCTCACAGAAGGTGGATATGACCATCGACGCCCACCTGCTGCTCGGCAAACTGCACTACGCCATGGGCCTGTACGAGGACGCGCTGCTCAACCTGTCCCGCGCCGGACTCGACACGCTCTCCAAGCGCCAGCTGCCGACGCGCAGTCTGCGGGTGGTGGCGGAGTCGTACGCCGTTAAGGGTCTCTGCCTGGAGAAGGTACCGCTCGCTAGCACTAGCAAGTTCAAGGCGGCTGAGCGCGAGGAGGCCATCATATCGTCGTTTGAGTTGGCCAGTGACCTGGCGCTGCTGTATCTCCAGGAGATGGACCGGGCCGGCACCACGCAGAGCACATGGAGCGTGCATACGGCCGGGTCGTCCAGCTCGCCCCTTCCGCCGCCCTCCGAGAACCGGCTGGGCCTGATCCTGGAGACGGCACTGCAGAAGGCGCCCATCCTCAGCCTGAAGGTGGGACAGATGCCGCGCGCCATCCAGCGCTACCGCATGATGCTCAGCGCCGTCGAAACGTCCGCCACGCAGGGGGTACGTCTGGCGATGGCACGTCGCCTCTCGGAGATCCTACTGCGCGGCGTCAGTGACCGCGCCTACCACCAGCTGGACGCTGTGCTGGTCAGCGCGCAGAAGAAGAGCTCGGTCGGTGGCCGGCCGGCCGTGTCGCCCTGGAAGCCACGCCGTCAGGCGGGTACCAACCTGTTCGTCCCCAAAGACATCAACGAGGAGATAGTGCTGCTGCTGCTCATCAGTGAGGCTCTAGCAGTCCGTGAGGCGGTGCTCACGCAGTCGCCGGAGACGCGCGAGGCGCGCCACAAGTCCTACGAAGTGGCTACCTCTGTGTACGACCTGATGACGATGGCGCTGGTCAGGAAGGGCCAGGCCGTCATGCTCTGTGAGGTGAGTAATGCGGCGGCGGCGCGTATACGCCCTACAAGCTCACACTTTGCCCTATAATGTACGGTCTACAGTTACACTCTACGCTCTACACTGTCGTCCGAAAGGGCGAACTTATGTCTTATATTCATGATGCATTACGTTACTTGCATTTAGCTTGTCAGTTTACCACTAATAGCAATAGATTACCCCATATATGGGATAGTAATTTTGTCTAGTGCATGCTGGTGATTGTGTTAACCTCAGAGATGCTGCTCCTCAGCTGACCAGTGCATCCCGCTCCGTCAGTCGCTGGAGCGCGCGCTGCGGTTCAGTTTCGAGGAGGCTCACGTCTGGCAGCAGTACGCCCTGTCGCTGGTGGCCGCCGGCCGGCCGGAGCGGGCTCTCCTCGTTCTGGAGGAGGCTGTGCGGCTGAACCCCGGTCAGACCGTGCTGCTCCTGCTGGCTGCCAGAACCTGCTACCAGCACCTGCATCAGGTGAGGCGGGACTGACACCAGCACTGCATCAGGTAAGCAGGCACTGATATCTGTGTCAAACAGCGAAAGGTTGCGGTCGGGATGTTGTTAGTGCGGTACGTATCGGAGGCTCCAGGGGACCTTGTTACCAGCACCAAGTGGAAAGAATGTGGGCGGCATTGTGCCAATAGAATATGCACCGAGCTCTGTGGCAGTTGAGTGATAGTATAGTGGTGTTTGCCGTCAGTAAGGTAAGTGACAGACAGTGCTGAACTGTTTATCGTCAGTATTATGTGACAGTGTTGTGATTCTATTTGCCTCCAGTACGAGGACGGCGTACGTTGGAGCGAGCAGGCCGCGCAGCAGGGTACCGGCCACGGCGGCAGCGGCTCCGTGGGCCTGGCTAGTCGCGCCCATCTCTATCTGGGTATAGGACAGATGCTGCTGTCTGCTCAGTCCCGGCAGCAGCAACATAAACAGCGGCTGGCCGACTCGGCGGTCGACAACTTCAGACGGTGAGTCTTACTTGGAGAGAAGGAGGAGGAGACTGGGGAATGGGGAAGGGTAACTATTGTATGGGAGCAAGAGATGAATGGGGAATGGATGGATCATGGATGGTAAAGGGGAGATAAATTTCGCAGATGGGTATAGGCTGAACAGAGGGAAATTCACGGGGTAGAGGGATGACGTCTTGGGCAATGGTAGATGTGTACCATGCAGAGAATCGCTGATAAATGCGTTTGGAGCTCATGTTTGCTGAATCCTGACCCTGTGTGCATGTATAATGTGTCTGTGTTGGAAAAATGTTCGGAAACACCTACGCCCAGTCGTTAGACCGTTTACTGTCCTGTTCTCAGACCACTCAGAGAGCTAACCCGCCTCTTTCCCCGACCAGATGCCACGAGCTGGACCCGGGCGACCACCTGGCCTCGTTCTACCTGGGCTACCAGCTGGCCCGTGCACGTGAGGTGGACGAGGCGGTGACTCACGTGCGCACGGCGCTGCAGCGTCGGCCTGACCACCTGAGCTCACTGCACCTGCTGGCCCTGCTGCTGACTGCCGAGAACCGGCACACGGCCGCTCTGGAGGTACGTACGGGTGGATCAGAGGGGTCGGACGGCAGAAGGGGTGTCACCGGGCTGCTGGGCATGCGTGCTTGCAGCAGCGAGGTGGTGACGACATCGCAAGTACGTTACCTGCGCCATGTGCGCCTTTTGTGTCCTACTGTTGCGTTACGTTTGGTGCAAGAGTGCTTAGAGTTTGTAACCTGTTTGCCGGTGTGTGCAGAGTTGCAGCTGCAAGGTGACGCAAAAAAAAGAAACTCTTGAATCGCTGACCCGTTTGTGCTTTTATTGTTTTCTTTGCAGCTTCTGCAGGCGGCTCAGGAGGAGTATCCAGAGGACCTGCAGCTGATGAACACGCGAGTCCATGTGGAGGAGTTCTGCAACGGAACGGAGGTGAGCTGAAAACTAAATCTGCTGTCACTGCTCTCCGGCAGCGCAGCGATCGTGGCAGTGAGCTGAGCCCAAGACACTGATAGTTTCACGGCTGTCGGCAACTTTTTGAGGGGCACCTCGGAGGGTCTGGGGCTCGCTGAAGGCCCACTCTCATGCGTTATCGCTGTGTTTGCTGTATAGCCAGGCACCGCTGGCCCTCTGGGATATTAGGGAGGAGTCGGAATCCGGGACACTGTGGAGGGATCAGTGACACTGTGATGAAGTCCGTTACACTGTGAATGGCCGGCTCTCGCCGCCGGCTGTGCATCTGTCCATGTCGCCAGGCGTCGTTGGATGTCCGGGACACCGGCGAGGTTTGGGAGCTAGAGTGCTGCGGGGAATCTTACCTTCCATCTGTGTGTCTCTCGGTCCTGGCTCTCACCGGCCGCCTGTGTGTCTGTCCATGTCTCCAGGCGGCGCTGGGCGTGGCGCGCGAGATGCTGGAACAGTGGAAGGAGATCTACGACGCCCGGCTAGCGGAGAACAGTGCCGACAACGACCGGCAGTACAGCGTTGTCTCTGATCCCGACTCGGGTGAGTACCCTGTGCCGGTGTCGGGCGAAGACACGGAGGGACAAGGGTAGGAGTGGGGGAGTCGAGATGGGCCGCCCCTGGCACATACTAGAGAGTCCGAGGGTCACTCCTGTGTTGCTGTTGTGTATTGCCATTGTTGGTAAATCATGACGATACTCACTGTCAGAGGGAGGTTTTGTGATCGGCTTACACATTTTTCTTAAATGAATGTAACAAGGATCAGGATGTTATTTTAGTTTGGTAACTCTCTCAGCCACTCACGATTCAGAAAGCGTTTCCATCACCGATCTCTGGCCGGTGGGGTTCAACCAATTGCGCCTTGGCCTGACACTGATAAAATATACCCCAAGTTTCACGGGTTAAGATCATGTTTGGATGCACACTGTCGAAATGGCTGTCCAATGCTCACGTATTAGTGCAACGCATTAGTGCTATGCTGATCTGTTGGCTCCGGTGGGGCCTCTCGTAACATTTAGGCATTGCTCGGCTGTGGCACACGGATTGGCCTGCTTTTAAGTAAAAACGAGTTCCGATGCTGTTCAATGAGCTAAATATCTCATGAAGTGAAGCGGTCGGTGGTTGATAATCATTGACGCAAAGGTCAGGCTGATTTAGTGCAATCTTACTGCAGCAGCTGACGTAGGTCGCTGAATTTATTACTTTGTAGCTTGTTAAGTTCGAATAGTGTAGCTCCATTTTGGAAAGCGATTGTCTGGTGCACTGGAGAGTGTTGTTTCGCTATTTTTTCATGATATATAAGCTTTCATCATCGCTTATATTCATTTGTCTCGAGCTCTACTAAACTGTAAAAATATGCCTAACAAATGAAGCCGTTCTGACCGAATGTAATCAAACCTTTGCTGCAATCTATGTTCAGAAGGTAACAGGCGGCGTCAGCATGCTGTTAAAATCTACTAGCACAATAATTGGAATGCATAGAAATTAAGACACGCTTTGAAATCAGTACCGCTTAACACGTAACATTTCATTAGCTTATCATAGTGGATTGATCGCTTCTCATCTCACAGAGAATGGCAGTAACACGACACTGCTTTAAATGCAGCGTGAACAGCGCATGAACGACTAACCTTGCACTCGTTTTTACGTGCCAGAATAGTATCGCTGCCAGCGGCCAGCGAATATTATTTCGTGGCACATTATCTCGCACGTCTACCTCATGCAATTGTATTGGCTCCGTAAGACAATGAAATAGTGTCGATTCCTTGTTTCGGGCCCTACCTTAGAACTACCGCCCAGTACACCAGTGCAGTATACAGTAGGTAGCAGGTGCAATATAGTAATAGTGCAGTATAGTACGGTGCCTAGTGTAGACTAGTGTCCGGCGTCTGTGCACCGGTAGTCTGCCGTGTAGTCGGCGGCTGGTCCGCGGTGCTGGTGCTCGCGGCCCGTGGCTCTGACCGGCGGGCCGGCCCGCAGCCGCGTGTGTGACCCGCCTGGTGACGGGTCCGCTGGAGACTCTGGCGCTGCCGGTGCTGGGGCCGGCGCCGCTGCTGGCTGCCTCGTCCAGCGCGCCGGCTGACCGCGCCTCGGATCGGTCAGGTAGCCCGCGCCGCCGCCGCCGCCGCCTGTACATAGCCAGAGAGTGGCCCTGCTGCAGTGTGGACGGGTGGGAACTGGTGGACATACCTCACCGGCTGACGCATCAGCGGACATGCTGGACGGACGCACAGACACAGTTGGATTAAAGACAGACGTACAGAGCCAACGATAGAAAAAAAAGATGACAAACTGGGAAAGACGGACGAGGACCGGCTGACCTCGAGGTCACATCTGACTGGTGCAGGATAGGGAGCATCGACGTCTCTGCATATTGACGGGGAGAGAAATATTGGAACGCCACAACTCGAGTCCGTGTCAGATTATCACTGCCATGTGCTAAGGGTGTGGTAAATCCTGTTAACGCACTGCTACTGAGCTAAATCCACTGCCAGAGACTGGTCCGATACGTACCGGCGGATTTAATTTACATAAGTCTTGAAATTGGGACCTGAATCGAGTGACATGTTGTGTTGGGTATTTATTTTGACTGACGTGGTTTGGGCGTTTACTTTCTAGCACAGATGCTTGGGTTTTGGGGTTAACCAGCGAGCGACGCTCAGTGTGATATTTGACTGTATAATTTGAGCACGGTGCTGGATTTGACTCATCTACTAGCTCTCGCTGTTCAGATACGCTGTTCTCGGCCTGCGGTAACGCTGAGTTGGCTGAGTTTTCTGACAAGTGGGGCTGGGTGCTGAGTTTGAGAGTGCAAAGTTCCGCGGGCGGCCGACGGGCCGGACGGCTGGCTGAACCTACCCGACTCCGGGATAGAGCTCTGTTTGTGGCGTGGCCTGCATGGTGCCAGCGGTAGGTACTAGACAATTATAGTGGCTGCAGATCACCTTTTCTTTTCTATAGGTGGTGTCAACAAGCATGTACTTTTGTTTATATTCTCTGACAATATTAACTTGTAGAAAAGTGACATTTTTAAATAACTGCACATAACTGAATATTTGAAGGGGCGTTGTACATACTGGTGATGGCTATGGTATTTTATCTTCCTTTCCTCTTTACATCACACCGTTCTTATGTGCATTGTCATCAAGTGAATGGTCATTTGGTGAAGTGAATGCCCTGAATGCCCATTCTGTCAAGTGAATGGCCAAATAGCGGCCATCCTGTGCAGATTCTGTGTGATTACTGATTAGTCAAATCATGGTAGATGGAACATGGCAATCAGTATCGTTAAACAGAGCAAATGCCTCTGAGGCATGGATATCATTTGCATACCGTTTGCTTTTTTGAGCTGTCCTTTTGGTAGAAATCACTATTCACTGGTATAACGTGCTTGTAATACAGCATATCTGTATTTCGATATATCTAGAAGTTAAGTAGTAGGCATCTCTATGAGCCCGTGTCTGCCTGTTCTGGCTGCCTGTAACTCCTCCCCCGCCTCGGCAGGCTCTGTGCGCGCTCCGTCCACCATGGCTCCGTCCCGGGTGGAGCAGGCCCTCTCTGAGGTGGCCTCCTCTCTCAACTCGAGCCAGCCACGCTCGGGTCCGCAGCAGGTGTGGACGCTGCAGATCCAGATCTGGCTGCTCAGCGCCGAACTCTACCTCAAGTAGGTGCCGGTGGTTGGGTTTTGGACGGTTCCGAACTCTACCTCAAGTAGATGGTATTGGACGGGTGTGGGATGGTCCGGAACAACGGATGGCGCCGTGCCCATGGACCTTTGCCCCTAGTGTGCACTGGCCTCTTCACACTAGTGGATGCTCGATCGTGCAAAATTTACTCGAGCTGTATGTTATGTTGCCCTTAAGTTTTGCTTCATGCAGATTCCTCGACGAATAGTTTGCGTCGTTCTAGACGTAGCAAGCTCGGCGTGCGGTGTTGTAATGCCAAGGCTGTCTTATCGTGTTGCTTTGTTGGTTGGCCAGGGGATCCGTCGTGCCCTGTCGATGGTCGCGTGCACTGTGCGAGTAGGCTGGTGCAGTGTGCCGTATCCTGTGTCTTGTATCTGAGCCGTTGCGTGTGTCCCTCAGACTGGACCAGGTGAGCCAGGCCATCTCATGCGTCCAGGAGGCGTCCACCATCGCTCCGGCCTCACACCACGTCCTCTACATGGTGAGCTGGTGGGCCAGAAGGGACTGGTCACTAGTGGAACAACGGGGTATGGTGGGACAGCAGGGACCAGCGGGTAGGATATCGCTGGTGGGACAGCAAGGGACGGACGGGACAGCAAGGGGAGGATTTGTGAGACAGAAGGTGGGAGCTGTGAGAGCTGTTCGGTGAAACAACTGGGTCACTGGTGATTTTGGTTGAGTCTTTTGCGTCGCGTTGAGTATTCACAGCAGTCCGTGTGCGCTGCAGCCGGCGTCCCTCACCTCTCGCGCTTCCTCCGACAGAAAGGACTGGTGCACGAGTACAAGCACGAGTTTGAAGAGGCCAAACAGCACTACAGCGACGCGCTGGCCCTCAACCCGCACCACATCAAGAGCCTGCAGCACATTGTAAGTAGTCGTTCAGGTCACTGTCCGACCTACTGTTCATAACGAAACTGATCACCAGTCTGGCCGCGACAGCGCCAAAGCAGTGCCACCCCGCCATAGTAAAGTTAACTATCTATCGTGTGTCGTTTGTCGATTCATTTGGGTTCATGAGGAGTAACAATTTCGTTTTATGTTTCATTATAAAGCTGCAGCGCAGCCTGATCCGAACTGTATCAAACGTTTCGCTGATTGTCTGTCGGCCCTGTGTTTCAAGCGTGGATAGCCTATCGGCCCTGTATTGACATTTGTGTGTGTGCGTCGCCCTCCGTCAGGGTCTGGTGCACCACTACCTGGGCAGCCACCGGCTGGCGGAGAAGATGCTGCGTGATGCCATTCAGCTGGAGCCGCTGGTGCACCGCACCTGGTGAGTACAGAAATCGCTGCACCTCTCCCCCCCCCCCCCCCACACACACAGACACACGAGGGCGGGGATTTTGAATGGTCCTGACTTATTTTTAGAGAAGGTTCGTATGTTGATTGAGAAATTATTGATATTGTGTATGGGTCTAATGTATAATCAACGTGCAGTGATTTGATGGTGCCGTGACCGCCGGCCCGAACAGGGTAATGTAAACATAAATGCGTTTGGATTGTTTCTGAGGATGGCGGGAGCGGAAATGTGGTTTCTTTTACAGCCGGTCACTCAGGCTGCGCAGTTTTTGACGAAGTCCGTCAGTTCCCGAGTTTAAATTGATCGAGTCACCACTCCCCGTTCGTTGCCAGGTACAACCTGGGCAAGGTGCTAGAGTTTCTGGGCGAAAACGAGGCGGCTGCCGACTGTTTCATGACCGCCGTTCACATTGAGGCGTCGGCGCCCGTTCTACCGTTCACCACCGTACCGCTATGCTTCGAGTGAGCGCCGCTAGAGGCGCCACTGTCGCCGCCGCTCCCCCCCCCCCCCGCCCTCCCGCCGCGTCTGCTGCTTTTAGTAGGTGCGATTCGTGATTTTGTCTCGTCAGTGGTGTGTGATATCATGTTTGTTTTCCATGTAATTTTTTTTTTTAGGTTGGTGCCAAACTGGATGCAGGCAATATTTGTTGAATCGGTGATATATTCTGGCATCGGCTGGTGCTGGATATTTTAAGAGGTGAATGCCTATCGCCACTCCGTAAGCGTGTAGCTATCGATATAGAGAGAGCATCCATCAATATGGAGCGTCACAATTAGAGGATCTAGGGGTCTCTTTTACTCGTAGCTCCATGGGCCACTGTTAGCAAGTCCGCTTTTGTCAGCAGAGGTGCCAGGGCCCGTGCCCAGCGAAGACCGATGTACTAGTCAGGTCGTGGTGGCCGATCGTCGCTCTCTAGGTCAGTGCCGATGGTCTGTGCCGTTACGTACGTAAAAAAACATCCCACGACTGCCGTGCTGTTATCTATACCTGTGGTATCTATATGTATGTTCAATATATTGTGTGTATGGGATTCACTGGGTCTGTGGTAAGGCACGTACCTTCTTGGGGTGCTCTGTTATAACATCTAGTATTTCATACTTGAGTGCATATTTTCATTTATTGGTAAAAGACTTGACAAAGATATTTCTTGACAAAAAAACTCGACAAATGACTCAGCATCTGAGTCGTCTAGAGTAAAAGGGTGCAAGAATAAAAAATATCAGTTACTTCCGAGTTATGTGGTCAGATGTTTTCCTTATGTATTTCATTCAGCCTCCACACTATGTATATAGCATCAGTGCATTACGCGTCTCCCATCGGGAAAAAAAAAATCACATACATAAGCCAGTATCGTAGCTGAAGCTCCCATGGTCTCTTATCACTTGTTACTAGCCGGCCCATGTTACCCGGTGACCTGAAGTGATCTGGGATCAGAGCAGGGAGGGACAGCCCCCCCCCCCCCTCAGCGACCTCAGTCCGTATGTTGCTCCACGACTGCCCTGTGTCATGTCAGCCGGGGAGCGATATCAGTTGACGGCCTGTCACGGCGCGTCCGATCAGACACGTGCCGCCGGAGCGGCGTCATCGGTCACACCACAGCCGGCGGCACGTCATCCGTCACTGTCAACGGGTGGAGATTCGCGAGCGTCACCCGTCAGCGGCAGAACATCCGCCAATGCAATAGCTATACATACACCTGCACTCTTTCATAAATAGGGGCCAGGAACTATGTTTCATCCCATGGAGGACATGGGGACAAGGAGCTCCTGCCTACCCCCTCCCTATCTCCCATTATGGGCATGAAATCCGGGAAGGCCCTACTTTGCCTTAGATGTCGGTGACCACACGTTTTTGAGCAGTACAAATACAGCTTGTTTGCTGACTGGCGCGTTTATGTGGGTACTTACCGTTTGCTCGTCATGATATCAGCGGTATTTGTTTGATGTAGTGCAGGCATATCCCATATGATATCATGACCGGTTCCACAAAGTGCTCGCCCAGGTAGGGTAAAGTGGGCCAGTGACTGCAGTGCAAATTTGAATTTACGGTCCATATCAGTTATCAGCGACGCGGAGTGCCGCAGTCAATCAGGGCCCAGGGTGAGGGGTGTGTGCTCTACTAACTACCCACTTTGACGTAAGCAGTAAGCACACCTTATGGCCCATTAGTGGATATGACATACTGGACCATAAGGCGATCGGGTCATCTTGACATCTCTTATCACCGCCCTTGTTGAAGATCTCAAATCTTCCATGGTGGCTTGGGCTTTGTCAATGGATGTTGTGCCGTCCAGGTCGTATATGGATGTCGTTTTTCCAAACGTCTTCCGTGCGTGGAAGTGTTGTTGTTTACCCCTCTCCCCTGGACATTACCATTCGTCACAGGGGACACCATGAGTGGAACAATGGGACGACGCTCGGTTAACGGGGCTGGGAGGCACGCGGGGGGTCGGTCCGCGCACAGGACACACGTACCAAACACCCACGCAGCTGACTGGTCAGATAGTATCGCGGTCCTCCGTCACTGTCGGCCGCCGCTGCCGCACAGACGGGTCGCAGAGCCGCCGGACCCGGGTCGCTCCATCTCCCCTTATTCGGCCGAGGCTGCCCCAGGCGACACACATGGGCATCACATGACCGCGCCCATTTGAATCCGATGGGAAACGGAGAACTGGTGCAGTAGCGAAATGCCGCATTTAGTGGCTGTTGTTGGCTGTTCCTTACGAAATCGTAGGCTGTTCCTCTCTTGCCATCCAGGCGATGCGACGCCCGTGGTCCTTCTGTATTTACGGTGCGCATATACTGCCGCTGGGTGAGCCCGTGTGTTTGGTGGCCACCCTGACCAGTAACCACCCAGGTCCCAGGCGATGACGCCTGACGCCGCCGGCAGGTGATGAAGTCATCAGGGCGTCCAGCGGCCTGTGAAACAGCACCGGAAGCGGCCAGTTCCGGTGCCCGGTCGAACCACTGGAGCATGCCACCCCTCCCCTCCCACCTCACGGCAGATACAATAGCTGAGGTCGCATTTGAACGGTTTACACTTTGATGTGGGATGTTGTTGAGCGTGATACATTGTGGTATTGTATCCCTTTGTACATAAAAGTACGCCTTTACCTGGCGGGCCACCGGTAAGGATGCATCAATTCGGAATAGCCCCCGAGGCTGACAGGAAATGCCGGTGTCTACTGTCTTATTAAGACAGTAGACAGTCTGTAAGACAGTAGACAGTCTGTCTATGTCAACAGCATAGATTGACGTGGGAAAGTTCTGTCACCATTAACATGGCTTGTCAATAAGTCACTGTTGTAAGTTGTGAGAAAAGTGTCTGTTCAACGACACACGACACATAATTTTAGTTACATTTGGAGGGCGATTAATGATATGAATGGAAACATTTGAGGAGACCGCTAATATTCCTTCCTGTTTTCTTCTGTCCGTCTAATCTGACTTCTCTATTATCTCCCTCCCTCTCCTCCACTCCACTCCCTCCTCCCTTCCTTCGGTCTCTCTCCACGCGACCGATTTGCTGTCGAGCTGCGTTCGGCTCTGGTCGCACGCGGCTCATCGTGTCGTGCTCCCTCCCCTCCCGCCCCTGCCCCGCTCCATAGCTCCCCGCTACCGGAAGGCTGACCGGAATGGCGATGGCCCGGTGACTTTGTCGTCCAGCTGTATGAAAGGGTGATACTCGTAGCTCAAGTAAAAGCTACACTAAACATGTACTTTTCTCGGTACTGACAACGATCTTATAACATGTAGTGAGAAATTCCCATAAGTCAGTGGCGCAGCCAGGGGGGGTCAGAGGGTCAGCTGACCCCCCGAAATATCTGTCAGGGGCCCGCTCGAGAGAGAGAGAGAGAGTGAGAGAGAGAGAGAGAGAGAGAGAGAGAGAGAGAGAGAGAGAGAGAGAGAGAGGAGAGAGGAGAGAGAGAGAGGTCCTAATCTAATCGGACGAGCCCGCTTCGAGAAATGCCCACTGCGACACCTCGGGTGAGGGGTCGGCCTGGGGCCCCAGGTGGACAGGGCCCGGGCCCCCAGGAGAACGGGCCCGGCCCCCTGGGTGGATGGGACCCGGGCCCCCTGTAGATGGGTCCGGGCCCCCGGGTGGATAGGGCCCGGGCCCCCCGGCGGATGGGGCCCCGGTGGATGGATCCGAGCCACCGGGAGAACGGGCCCCGGGTGGACGGGGCCCGGACCCCCGGGTCCCGCGAGAACGGGTCCAGGCCCCTCGGGTGGATGGGGCCCGAGGCTCCGGGAGAACGGGCCCGGGCCCCCTGGGTGGAGGGGGCCCGGGCCCCCGGCTGGATGGGGCCCGGGCCCCCGGGAGAACGGCCCTGAGCCCCGGGTGGACGGGGCCGGACCCCCGGTTGGATGGGGCCCGGGCCCCGGGAGAACGGGCCTGGGCCCGCTGGGTGGATAGGACACGGGCCCCTGGGTGGATAGGGCACAGGCCCCCGGGTGGATGGGGCCCGGGCCCCGGGAGAACGGGCCCGGGCCCCTTAGGTGGATGGGGCACGGCCCCCCGGGTAGATGAGGCCAGGGCCCCCCGATGGATGGGTCCGGGCCCCCGGGAGTACCGACCCCAGGCCCCGGGTGGACGGGGCCCGGGCCCCCGGCTGGATGGGGCCCGGGCCCCCTGGTGGGCGGGCCCCGGAGCCCCGGGTGGACATGGCCCGGAGCCCAGGTGAACGTGGCCCGGGCCCCCGTATGGATAGGGCTTGGTCCCCCATGTGGATAGGGCCCGAGCCCCCGGGTGAATGGGGCCCGCTAGGGTGACCCGCTTGCTTCGCAACGCGAATAAGGGGTATTTTCGATCGGTGGGCGTTTGGTTGGTCTTGTGTCTGTGGGTTATGTATCCATTACGGTCGATTGCCTTTTGACGGCTAAGCATTTTGGTTTTGGGAAAAAATATCCATCGCATCGAGGTGCTCGTGTCTGATAATAACCATGCGTTCTACTATAGAACATGCCAAGTGTATTTCATGACATAGGTTGGCGTAGGTTATTGAAGAGTGAAAGCCATCGATGAATTACTATGTAGAGGTTTGAAACATTTATATTCTTAAGAATATTGTTGCTCGTCATGCAAAAGCGATGATTGGACCTTGGTCACAATTGAATGCTCTTCCAATCTATGCCCATTTCAATTGTCAAACATACCAGGTTATGTAGCAAAACCCCTGTAATTAAGTAAGTCATAAGCAAATGCTATTTTCTCCAGCAATTTGTTCCACCTTGTTTTTGATCAATTAGCTTTTCACAATTTTCCCATGAGAGGCGGTAGGTACATTTCTCTTGCCAACAAGCGTTGTTTGAACCCGCTCCGTCTAACAGTCACCCAAAAATAGCATTAAGTCCAAAATCCGTCCAAAACGTCAATTTTTCAAGCATAAGTGCCCTCACGGGTGCACGTGGCGCGTGCCATCCCTGCACCGCACACCATTCGATAGCCCGTTCGATTCTCATGCACGATACTGTGTTCCTCGTGCCGATCGGACCCACGGTTACCGAGATACTGCACGGGGACCGGACCCGTGTCGGGCAAGTTGAGCCATTGTCGCCCATTTTTGCAAGCCGATTTATGCATGTAAAGTCTATGACGCGAATTTGCACTTTTTGAGCACGCGCCATGTGCTCACCACCGGCCCGATCGAGCTGTGACTCTTCACAGGCACGTTACCCATCCTTGTTCTATAAGTTGCGCGAATTTCAGCGCACTATGGAAGTTACGTCGCGATCAGCCGCTTTTTTACGCGAGTTCTTCGCGAAAAAAACCTTAGGGGGTTGCATCAACCCCTCCCCCCTGTGCCGGCGAGGGTTAAAACTTCTTACGAGCGAATTCACGTAATGAAGAAGAATAAAAGCACAATCTACTACAGCAGCCAATAGATGACTTAGGACAGGCACATGGGACTACTTTTAAATCTTGTGCGACAGAAGCAGGCAACAGTTCCGATTGCATATAATATGCTATGCATATTGCGGAATTGGGGCTCATATCGGACTCGAAAGATACGAAGTCATACGTCATAGTAACATATTTCTGTCGTGGTCAATTTGCGTAAAAAGTGAAGACCGGGTGATTACCGAGCTACTGTTCTATGCAAATTTTCTGATTCAAACTCGCTCAGGGTTATCGTGCAGGTAAAGGGGGCCCGCCCAGCAGAATGCGTATGAAATATGGAGAGATTCTGAAAAATGGGTGGGGGCCCGCACACTAGGGGGCCCGCTTTGGAAGCGATGACCCCCCCGAAACGAAATCCTGGCTGCGCCACTGGGCTGTCATCTGAGCTCACCGTAAAGAATGTAGATATTTGGCGTCGGATGCTGCGAACGTATCCCTGCCGTCAGCCGTCAATGTGGGGCCTTGGTCTTTGTTATCCTCCAAACAGCTTCGGGCGACTCCGGTCCGTCAGCGAACGCTAATCACCCGGTGCGAAGTGTCTCAATTGGACGGAATGTATGCGCGTGTGAGTGGGAGTGTGCTGACAAGGCCTGACCGAGCGGCCGCCGCGGGCGACTGGTGGTCCGATTACCGGTCCGGCGTACAATTAGGTGTCAGTCAGGACTCAGGGATGGGCCTGGCGCGGCCGGCTCACCGCAAAAACGGAAATACCCGCCCGAGCCAGCCGTGGAGTGAGTGTAAGCGGTGAATGGGATCGCTAACAACTGATGGCATAATCCCCGCCCAGTGCGAGTATGTGGTCGGGTCAGAAGAGAGAGGAATATAAACGGAGAAGACATTAATAGGAAAGCATGCAAGATAACATTTGCGCCCCGTTTCTTCTCGAGTTTCGTTGATGGCTAGGCAACAGCTGAGCGTCGTCAAGCAATCCTACCATGTGACCGATTTGTCATTCTGTCCTGACTAAATATGCCACACCTGGCGTAGGTACCTAATTGGTGCAATCCAAGTTCATGAAAGGAATGTCTATATAATTGCTGTTGTCCCTGATAAGCATACCGGGGGCATGTGCCGAGGGTTCTAACAAGGCTCGACCTTGATCGAGCCGGGACGTGATGCCACGTCTGATGGATGGTCCATCGGTCCGGCTGGTCGTCGGTGACCTCTGATTGGCTCCCGATAGTGGTAATGAGTCGCCAGGTCGCCGGGTCAAGGTCAGTGCGCGACATTTAGAGACGGGCTGGCTGCTGGTGCCGATAGGGTCATACGGCACACCGCGCTATCGGAGATCACTATCAGAACTTTACCTGGGTGAGAAGTTTGTTAGCAAATGTCTTCACCTATACCTAACCTGGCGGTCTGTCCTGTGTGGCACTGACCGCATGCGATATTCACGGTTAGACTCAAAAAGGGAACCACGAGAGGCTTCAACCATGAGTAATCACAGTCTCACAGGTCGGTCATCAATCCAATATCCAAAGTTATTCCTGCCTGTCTAACGTATGGCGGAGGTATATGTACTATGCGATATGCTGCATTTAAATGTGCATCTTTGCCGGAAGCATTGAGACTGCGACATAGCGTATGTGGTTGCCAAATACGCTTTCCATCCTATACCAATCTGCCCACAAAGGACCGTGCCGAGGCCAGCTGCCGGGCTCGTGTACCGTCGCAGGAACGCTCGGCGCACGTGGGCCGTGTCGGCGGCGGCGCCTTTTATCGCGGCTCCTGTTGACACCTGCGATAAGCTCGCACCAGTGCTGTCCTCGCTGTTACGCGCGCCGCACGCCGCGGGCTCACCGGAGGCGATCCTCTGGTGGCCCGCAGGCGTTGATGGTGTGTCACCCTGACGGTCTGAGGCTCGGCAAGCACCGTTCGCCTGGCGTCCAGCCAAACTTCCCAGCCCTGGAAACGGCTAAGGTCTAATGATGTAGCCACAGTGGCGCGCGGCGGATTGCGGATTTGTCGAATATGAGCAACACTCATCGCGCTTACCGCAGCCAGCTGGAGTCGGGACGATTTGGAGGCGCGCTGACTGAACTGGGATTGCCGTGGGATTAGCGTACAGATGGCAAATGGCCGCCGATTTCGGAGTGACTGAATGTCCCCTCGGGGCTAAGCTGCGTCTCGTTCTTCCTCCGCTCCTCGCGGATTGATATAACTACCAGCCTCGTGTCTCGGTGAGCGCCTAAGCGTCCCGTGCCGCCCCTCGGACCGGCAGGTGCCGGCCGGCGGCGGCGATCGGAGCTGATGGGCGAGTGTCGGCGTCAGCGCAGCAGCTGCCGATGATAGCCGGCGAGCGGCGCCGCTCGAGGCCGCCACAGATCGTAATCGGCCGCTCCGCCGCGCCGAAATCATCCTCATTACACGGTCACGCCCCGTGCTGGGAAGGGCCGGCGGCGGCGGAGTGCCGCCAGCTCGGCAGCGACGCGCCGCGCCGCCGCCGCTCAGGGCGGCCTGGCAATCCACCGGCCTTATCAGCGGGATATGCACTATGCAGACAGACGGACAGTCAGATAGGCCCTGGAGGCTGGAGCCGGCCACTCAGTTGGCCGTCTGTCCAACAGGCGGAAATAGCGACGCTATCCTTCACACCTGGACGTAACCACACTAAATGATAAGCAGCCTCTTAAGTAGCCAGGAAAGCTCAAGGCCTTTAATGCTCCCTCTGGCTCACACTTTGCAAGCATTAGCACGTTGTTATCAGCAATGCAATGACGAATAGACATGACATCAGCCTATGAACGGCTTATCCCCAAGTCCAACCTCGTGGACCGGACGGGCCACTCAGCTCCAGACACGGGGCTGGTTCTCTTGTGACACCGCGTCAATCAGAGCTCAGCTTTGGGTCCAGAGTGAGACCCGGGAACGACCTACTGCCAAAGTCATCGTCATGGTTTGGAGGCCACCTGCTGTCTCCAAACTGGTGAGCCGCACTACTATTCATGTTTTATAGACATTTGCTGAATTATCGGTAATAGTCCCTTGTTTTGGAAGCAAATGCTATCGGTAACGTTGCATAGCAATCATGCGTAATTTATGTCAGCATTCAGCAGACTGAAGACCAAAGCAATCGAGAAGTCCGTCACAGTCGCCATCCATGTCTGTTATGGCTCCTCCTGACCTCAAAGCCCAAGACATCGTCGATGTGGGATCATCGACGATAACGACGATCATCAAACTTTGCCACTAGCTTCCTCTCCTCTCGTGACCACGTCATGTCATGCACCACTTCTACACTATCACCGACTGTCATCCGTCAGTCTCCGGCTTTCATACACCACCGCATCACCACTGCCCTACTGGCTTTCTCCTGAGTTGAGTCTCGTTGTTTCCAGTCCATAGCTGGCCTTAGCAGAGCCACGCCGAACACAATATCACTCATTTCCGCTCCCTCTACCCTGCTGTCCGTCGCCGTTGGCTTCCTGTTTCTGAAGCTCCTCCATCTCCTGCACCAGTCGCGCCACCTCGCCACGAATGATGGGCTCGTACTGTTCACCTCGACCCAGCTGACGCATCTCCGCCAGGAACTGACGTCGCTCCTCCACCTCCTGCCAGAGCTCCTCGAAGCGGTCCTCCTGAGGAGGTGTCCTCTCCGGCTCCTCCGACGGCGACATGTCCTCGCCCGGCTGCTGGCGGCCGTGGGTCATCACGTAGGCCAGCCGCTCGCGCTCGGCGTCCCGGTCGCGGCCGGGTCGTGGCCGGTACGCCGGTGGCGAGCCGTGCTCGTTCTCCAGTCGTGTGATGGTGTCTCGGGTCCTTCGGCCGCCTCCATTGTCTGTTTTGCAGACGGATACAGCGACGGGACGGCGACCGCCTCTGGGTCCGCGCCGGGCCGGTGCTGGCAGCGGCTGTCCCGACCGCAGGGACTGCTCAAATAGACGCTGCTGCTGCTTGGGCACTCTGGTCTCCTCCATGAGCAGCTTCACCAGCTGCAGCGTGGAGGCGCTGTAAGACGGCCGGGCCACGTTGAAGATGCCGGCATCAATGGAGCGGGGTGGTGGACCAGCCATCTTGAACGGTGAGAAGATCGCAGCAGGTAGACGGTTCTGTCTGCGCCTCGGTTAACACTTGACGCTTTGCAGATAGCACGAATTCACAGCGATCAGCAGTTTCGATGCAGCAAATTGGTGAAACTTCTTGGCGTCGCTCGTTACAGTTGATACGACCTCATGATCTGGGCCGAGACAGCGATGTCCGACACTCTGGCCATTTCACAACGGGGCACATCACATCGACGAACTCACTTGGCCTCAACTCGTATACGGTGCTGTTGCGCAAAATAAAGGCGTCCTCTTCTTGTTTCAATACCTATACGGAAGGTGGCTCTTGAAGCTTAACAGCCCAGCGCACACTCAGCCCAAATGTGCCATGCACCCATGCACCAACGGGCGTGCGCAAGGCGATAAAGGCGTGCGATCAACTGATCAAACAAACTCGTTTCTATGGAAACGGGCGTTTACCTCCGGCTCCGCTCGATATATGACGTCAGTATGGATGTCACTCCGGCTCAAAGCCAGCTGCTCGAAATAAGTGAAAAGGTGATTTGAAAGTTGCATATTCATTTTACAGTTACCGTGTTTCTTTGTCTGCGATCATATAAAGTTTTAAATGAATGCCATAAGTTCAAAGTTGGAGCCCACTTTATACCTCCATAGTCCATAGGAGTAAAGGTATTTTAGCTTCGCCTGTTCTACCAAGATTGCTTTAAGACACCTAATTGACAGCATGCTGACTGGTTACAGCAGTACCTACGAGGCACTTACACTCCCTTTAACATAACGCTGGTCTCGAAGTTGAGCGTCCGCTCGGCTAATGGGTATTGACGAACACGGTCGTTTTTTCGTACTTTATCTGTACTGAACGTGAGAAACCAAAACCACACAAGAGAAATCAAAACACCGTCTTTTTGTTGCGAGTGACCAAAGTATCGATGTCCCCCCGTATCTCATGCCAGATCGAAGACTGGCGCCGGGCCAATCCTGCAAAACAGGCCCTGGCGACGTGGCGACATTTAATTGCATTAAATGCATTTTGCAAAATGAACGTGACGGCTGCTACTGCAAGTCGCCGTCGGTCGGCGAACTCTCCAGTCCGCACTCCGCCGTGTCACAAGGAGCCGATAATGCAGTATTAATGAGGACACCGCATTAATTAGTTTCCATTTAGGCTGGTGGCGAGGTTCGTGCGGGCTGTGTGATCGGCCGTCTATCAGGGCCAGCCATCGGCCGTCGCTGTCTCTTTGTCCCAGCGTCAGGTCGACACGGACGGCCGCCGTCCCCGTCCCCTGTCGCCTGTCGTGACTAGAGGGAGGGACAAAGCAGGCGTGGCACTTGACACTGGACTCCGGACACTATCGCACTCAGTCGCAGGTCGATTGACGCCTACCCTGATCGAGCGCGCTTTCAGTACCTACTCCTGTTAAATCAAATACACCAAGCGATGCAAATACATATGCTGAGATTCAGACAGACTTACGATAAGCTCAGAGCTTTCCAACGTCAGCGACTCAGCTTCACTGCTAAACTCAACTTGAAGCACAGGTGAAAGATCTCTGCCGAGTGCTGAGCGATGCCGTCGGCATTTGGTATTATATCCTAAGTCCTAACCTTACTGTGGGTTCGTCCGTCTGTGCCGTCCTATTCTCAACAACACGCCACCGCCACGCCGATGGGTCTGCATTTTACGTTAACATTTAGACGGTTACGACCAAGTTACGACTGTCGCTCACGCATGAAGTATGTACAAAAATGAGCCGGACGGGCTGGCTGCTGTCGGTGATAGTCCATCGCCGTCGGTAATTAATGACCTCACTCTACCGGCGGTGACGTTATACATTTTGCGGTGTATGAACGCACCTGATATGGTCGAGTCAGACATCGCGCATAGCCACAACATTATGACAGAGCATGCACTAGATAGCAATGCAGAAGCCTCTGCAAGCCCTGACATCTGCTATGTATAGTCGACTACAGAATGATGTTCCACTCCTCAGAAGCTATCAGTTGACCGGAGCGCTAAATTGTGCCGTTTATCACGCAATTAAGCATGTCGATTGTGAGCATTGGGACTAAGCTATAATTTGTGAACTCAGTCCGTGTGATGCGGCACAGCCTACCACTCCAGGCAAATAATTGCTTGTAAAAAGTGGAACATCATTCTGTAGTCGACTATACGTACTTACGCAGAACAGTACAGCGAGTGTAATTATGTATATTATAGTTTTGTCTTCGATGTAACACTCTAGGGCCTAGCAAGACCTTATCTCCAATTCGATGATGACCCGATAGCTGTGCTTTATTTACTGGCGGGGAGAAGGCGCCGAGGTGTGAGACGGTATTGAGTTACATACAGCATTGTGATGCGATGGGCCCGTCGTGGATACCGAGACTTTCAGGTGTGTGTTTGAGTCACCGTCTCCAGGCTGTGCTCCAGGCTGCGGGGAGGGGGAGGAGATCGTTCCATGTCTCCGTGACGACTCCATTGTTGTACCCGTCCGCTGCAGTGCTGAAGGGGTTGCTCCTCCCCCTCCCGAGTAATTGCCGACCTCCGACGGCCACCGTCTGGTGTCTCGGCTTTTTTACCTAAACTCCGGCGGCAGTCGGGCCGGGGTGCAGGTAATGGCCCCTCCCCCACCGACTCACTGTAGGCCGGCAGCCCTGAAAAGCGCTAGAAATTCCTCCAAACTGACTGTCCGCAATATGAACAAAATATGTATCATTAAATCCCAAATTGATCGAAGAATACGATTCCGATGCCAGTTTTCCTCTAAGGTCAAAATTCAGGTCGTCAGTTGTCACCAAACACAAGACAATTTAGACTCTCTAGTGGCCACTACATTTACCGATTCTAATGATGATCTTTAGTGGTAATTTATTAGTTGGCCAATCGTCGTTTTGAACGAAATTTTCTGTCAGACTAGTTCAGGGCACTGTTGTTCACTGTGCCAGCAACATTCTTACATATTGCATCGCTTTTCTGCAAGATAAGCTAGCTTTTTGCAAGCAGCTGCAAGACCTAAATAAAAATCATATCTAAATTTTTAAATATACTTTTATAAAAACGTTATTTCGAGCGGCTGAAAATGAACATCTTATATTAGCCTCTGATTACTCATCTTTCGTTTCATATAGGTGCTTTGCTGCTTTTCCCTGCTACTTTTCGAGATATGCGCCAGTAAACCACATGATGTAGGGGCAATTGTCACCTCGCCGCTCTACTGACGGCCCGGCGCTCTTTAAAGTGCTGAAATTTATGAAAAACCAATGCTTATAATCGAATAAAATATATGTCCCTGAGCTCAGAATTGATCAACGCACACAATGCTGTCAAAATTTTTGGGCCAAAGTCAATAATTCAGTCAGTACTAACCCCCAAACACAAGTCAGTGACAATCAACAACAAATTGCTCTTTAGTTAGACTTTTTGAGAAATGTTATTTCGAGCCGCTAAAAATGGCCGTGCCATACAAACCACTAATCATCTATCTGTCATGCCATACTCGCAGTTTTTGCCAATGCCTGCTACACTTCGAGGTCACGTGACCTCACCATTAAAAGTAAATGGGGAAATAAGAAAACTGTTGTTTTTGCGCATGGAATGATCTCAAACTATCTCAAGCACACGGTATCGTGATTTCATGCACTCTTTACAAGATCCGATGCTTTACTTGTGCATTTTTGACCTTCCGTGACGTCATTTATGACGTCACTAGGGTCATAGGGGTTTCTCGTCAATAACTCGTAATCAAATTAAGCCAGCGACTCGGGAAAGCCACCAATGGACTCGGGAAGACCTCCCGAATCGAATGATATGCGATACGACCTCCTTCGATAAGTTCGTGGCCTGATGGGCTCTGACCTGACCTTGACTCGAGGTCAACACCTTAAGTTGACCTCACCCGAACAAAAAGCATATCATTCGACGCGCCTGAGCCAGGCGAACACGACGGTGCCAAAATCGCTGCTCTGCGGCCATTTTTTTGCGAAATTATTTGCCAAAAACCAAACCCTACCTCGGACTTTTTGACTTGACCTCAGAGGTTACCAGTTGACCTGGGACCTTAAAATCGGGTATCAATCGTTCCGTCTTACAACGGCGCACACGCTTGTTTTTTCCGCGAGGCTCTAGCTCTATTAGGGGCGAAACGGCGAAAAGGGGTCATACCAACAGGGGTCGTACCCCATCGTCCTGCCGAGGGGGGGGGGGGGTTCCGACAATAGGCCCGGCGAGGGTTAAAGGTAGTGTGCCAGCTTTCTTGGACCGTATGGAGTTAATGGCCCAGATAAGGAGAACCGGATTTTTAGAACTTATCCATACCTTCAAAACTCATGGAAACGTCTTAAATTCTTCAAATTTTGAGTACCCCAGTGCGAAATTCGCCCCGACGGGTTGTCGGTCGTACCCCAACCACATTTCACACCACTATGAACAATAAATGCACACACTGAAATCGCTATTACCGATATGCTCATCCAATCAAGTTTCGATAAACCCGTTCATCATCATCTCCTGCGGTTTCGAACACGTCTGTTAGGTGGCTTCTGATGCTCGTCGAGGTCGGAATTTCCAAATACGCGTGGTGCGTCGGGCCGAGCGCTCTGACTTCGGCCAAGAAAAATGCGTCAGCTGATCATTGTCATTTCTGCCACTTGCGTGTGGTGAAATGGGGTCATAACTTATAAGACGGCTTTTTCATATCAATTATTTTACATAAAATCATATTTCAAACCATAAATAATGTTCGACAGCCAAATAAAAGAAACAATACAATACGGGCTTACAGTTTAACCCGCGAGTTGCTGGGGGGGGGGGGCGTTAAACGCCCCCACTTTTTTCGCCGGGCCATAGCATAAAAACGGCGCGCCGCAGGCGCGCCAAATTTTGGGTACCTGTAGGGAATTGATTGAAGTTTATTGTAACAAACTTTCAAAAAAATCGGTCGGAAAATTTTTGAGATATCGAGGTTTTAGTGACGTCATGATTTCTGAGTTTTCGACCAAAAACGGCATTTGTTCAAAAAATCATATAAAATCACAAAATAGACATACAGACATGCCGTAAACGCCATTAGACTGCCAATACCATGATCAATCAAATGGCTATCTTCGATTATTGATTATCGTTCCGCATTTTCCATAATCTTGAACTGAATCTTGGCAATTTTTCGTGACTACTTCACGACCATGATACATGAATTTCTTAAATTGAACTTTTTGAGCCAAACACGTACACATATGATAAAATGAATGTCACCATCGTGTTCTACGCCCCAAATTACCTGTAAAACATGTGTCACAGGCTGCGAATATCAGTTTTGATTTTCGGGGATATGTGCCTACCCGGTTGACCTGACCTTGACCCTGACCTATGCTTGACTGACCCCTACATGGAGCTGACACTCTTGTAGGCCTTATAAGATGGATTGTGCACCGTTTTGACAGAGTTTATGGCGAGAGGCGCCCATTGCGAAGTCCTGAAGTCCATGCTACTGAAAGCCCGATTTTAGGTGTTTGACCTGACCTTGACCCGACCCGTGACCTCAAAATTCAACTTTAAAGTACTCATCTGAAGCGTCTCGTCGCGCTCTTTCGTTTGCCGCCTAGTGCGTTTCGCTGCGCCTATTGGTTCTCGAGTTATCGGCTGGGGGCGTTTAACGCCCCCCCCCCCCCCCAGCAAACGGTGGGTGGCGAAATACCCCAGCAACTGCCGGGTTAAGGCTCGACATTGTGTTGTCTACGATTAGACAGCTGATAACTCATTCCCGTACGTCGTATGGTCGTAACACTATAATGACCTTTGCTTATTGTCACAAGTGCGCCGCATTCGCGATTGTTGCCCGACGCCTGTTTGCAGGTGAGCCCACTACAGTTGTTATACATATCTAAAAACCGAAAAACTTTTAGGCGAAAAAGGCACTATTCCAGGCCCATTTTTGATTTTTTTGCGATATTAGGTAAAAATAGAAGCTTCTTATCCTAGGAAAAATAAAATGGGAAATTTTTCAAAGGTGGCACACTACCTTTAAGCAGCCGCACTTCTTTTTTTAAGCATGTTTGCTTGTCACTGAGATCAACAATTCAATCATAAATAATTTCTAGCGCTTTTCCGGGCCGCTGGCCCAGTGTGCGACTGTCTTCTAAACCTGGGCGGCCCGTTGTCTGGGCCGCGGGCGGAGGTACTCTGCTGACACCAATGCACTGTTTGGCACACTGACAGCACGACAGACTGAAGCAGAGTGGACTGTTGGGGTTCGCTGCCCGCCGTCCCCGATGCTACGTTTCCCTCAGACTGTCTTATATTACGCTATCTACCACGTGCCCACTGTCTGCATATGTCACGCTGTCTCCCGTGTCTCCTCAGACATGTCTTGTGTCCACCTGACTGGATTGTCCTCAGACTGTCGGTGTTTGCTGTCTGCTGTCAGCCCTGTCCGTTGTCAGCCGTGTCCAAATTGTCTATGCCGTGTCCGCCCCAGCGCGGTTGTCTGAGTTCCGTCGCGGCACGCTTGGTGGCCGCCGCGGAAGGCCGCGCAGCCGGATGGACCGTCACCACCTGTCTGTAATGACCGCCCGTCGGCCAGTTCACACCGCCCACACCGCTACACGGCAGCTGAGGGAACCACCCACGGCGCTGACGGCAGCTCAGAGGGCCGGCCGCTGCGGGCACGCGCACGCGAAGCTAGGGACAGCGCCGGTTGGCTGTCCGCTGTGACGACAGCTATACGGAACAATAGACAGACTGAATGACCCTCTGTGACAGAATGACTGTGATAGAGGGCGGAGGACCTTGGTGACTAGTCGACGAACAACTTTCTTGTGCCTATGTGACCTAACAGCACCAATACCTAGGTATTTATTGTTTATGTGCTGCAGCTTTGGGGCTATTTTCATTTCATGCTCAACATTTGTAGGCGGCCAAATCGATTGCGGCAATTGGGTACTTTAAATCACGTGGTTGATAAATCTATATTTTGGTGTTGTTTCTTATAAATGTTTCTAAATGCAAGAACATGAAGCATAAAGACAAAAATATGAACGGTTTTCCTCCTGAATAGAGCCTTGTGCGATTTCAGTTGCAACGACCCGGATCCTTTTGTCATCTTAAATCGACGCAATTACTGCTCGCTGAGCAGTTCGGCAAACGTACATCAAACAAGGGCCAATCATCGCAGAAAATAAACGTAACACAATGGGGGATGCATGCATACAAAGCCGACTAGGAGCAGCGTTTACCGACTGCAATATAGGCGCCATAAATCAATACGCGGTTTTAATAAAGACGACTCGGCGGGGTTCCGTGGCGCGGTGCGCTCCCCTAATCTGGCGCAGCGGCTCATTAATTCGTCACCGGAGGCCGGCGGCAAATATTGGCGGCGCCAATAAAAAGGGGTAAAGGGGTGAGCCGCCGGCCGGGCAGCCGGCGCGGCGCCGGGCGCGAGCAGACCAAACGGTCGGCGGGGCGCCGGGAGTGCCGACCCGCTCGGTGCCGTCTTTTGTCTCGGTCCAGCGCTGTTAGTTCGCAGGGTACCTCGAACAAACGCCGATGACAAATGGCTCCCACTGCGACAGGATGGCGCCTGCCTGCGTAGCTAAATGTCCCTTTGAGCGTGTCAGATTGGTGCTAATTTGTCTCGCACATGAGCCTTTTGCCGTGCTGGAATAAGGGAACGCTGGGCGTCTTCTGAGTTCATGTCTTTATGCATGATCGTCGGCTTCATAATAAAAATTAAATTGCAAACACATGCATTATTCTGCCAAACAAAATCTACCCTTCCGTGACAGCTTGAGCTGTCATTCAACAGTCATGCCGCCATGATCAACATGCATTATTCCTCCCGTGATCAATGGGATGTTGACACCCGTTGACATCAGCTGTGTGACATATGTCTACCTGTGTCAGCGATCAGTCAGCCCGCTGCCCCGGTCACCGGTGAGTGATGTGGCCTGTTCGGAGCCGACTGGAGAGAGCACTGAGACCGATGGCTCCCCATGGAGCGTCTGATCGGGTGTCACCACGTGACAAACATACAACATTCTCATCGACAGACAGTCGACCTGTCACCAGACCCTTCAATCGACCGACGTGTCAGGACGTCAGGTGATCAGCTGACATGTCAAAGGGTGACAAATAGACAGCAGCCTGATCAGCAAACTGGAGCTGCTCAGAGACTCAGTATTCTACAGATCAGCCGACACATGTCCTCACGGCCGCATATGGATACACATTGAATCCCTGACCTCACGTCGATCACCACATCACTTCTCCAGTATTTGGAGCCCTGTGGGCGGTCTGGGTTGCTGGGCTGGTGAACCGTCAACAGGCTGGCTGTCACATCTGCCGTCCAGTCTCGATGGTCGCCGTCCGCCAGCGGCGCGGTGGAAGGAGGGCCGAGGCAGTCGTGCGGACAAGTCACGGACTACTAACGGTGGATAGAGTCATCGTCGGAACGGAGGGCCCAACCAGTCAGCCGGCGCTGATGGGCTAATTAACACCTGGTCGGCTAGACTGCTAGTGCTGAGCTCGGACACGTTCATAATGAGCACTGACCTTTGGCCGGCCTATCAAGCTGCCCTTATTCCATTGGCATTCTAATTCTATAATCATCCTTTTTTCGCCTAGGCGACAGAGCACATTGGCTTTGGGGGTTCTGTCTTCCAGTAAGCAGTATAAAGCATGTTTAGTTTGAGAATTAGCTCACACATTCTCATATGACACAGAGTCTAAAATGCCTGGCGTTACAAGAGTCTAAAATGCCTGGCGTTACAGAAACTTGTTGTCTTAGCTCTGTGGCCAGTGAATGATACTATCGTTCCTCTCCTCAGCCGCCGTCTACCGCTGTCGCTGCTGGACCGGCCCGGCGCACCTAGCCCCCTTACACCCCTCCCCCACACCTGGGACGACCGTGAGCTCGCCACAGCCCAGCCTCACCTGCGGTCGCGACAGCAGAGCGCATGCGCGTCGGCGGCGGACCCGTCTGTCTGAGTC